>NW_006800188.1:0-124030 GCF_000485575.1 Poecilia formosa | reverse complement strand
TTTTTTCTGCAGCTGTTCAGAATACAAGTAAATGAAAATATAATTTTTGTACTTAGAGAACACCAGCCGTGCTCAGCAACACTCAGATTAACACCTGATATTAGACGTTTGAGTCTCATGGTCATAATGCATGACACTCATAGTGGTTGGTGCTATAGGGTGAGCATTTTTAAAGCAAAATAATATTCCATAAAACTCATTGAAAACAAACCAGCATGTAATTATTATTTTTTTGAGAAAATATTTCTTTGGTCAACCTTCCAGACACTCGGGATGTCTGAATTATTGATTTTATTTTTTTATGTCTTTTTATTCTTGAGCTCACAGAACCAAAGGCCACATTTATTATTATTATTATTATTTTTACTTCCATTCAATAGTTTTCCATCGGCCTGTTATTCCAGAAATACGAATACGAATAAAACACATTTGCTTGTCTTCGCTTCACGAGCGTCTCATTTTCACTTTCAGTGTAATAGCACTTCTACTTTGCTGTTGTTTTCATTGCCATGTCTAATAACTTGTGGTGCAAACACCATTTTTACACGCAAATGAATAATTAAGGGAGCGTCTGCATTCGTTCATTCATGGGTTAAGGCGATGAAGGAGTTCCTGTGTGCAGTCTTCCAGATTTAAGACTTTTGAGGTGAATCTAAGACCCTGTTTGTAAATCTACCAGAGAGATTTCACAATTACCTCAACACGGTTAATTAACTTTAACTCTCATTTTTCCCTGAATAATGGGATAAAACTGTTAGTTAACATTAGGAAGTGATGTGGTACATGATTTAAAAACAAAAAGAGTAGTACTACTTCAACAACATATTTTAAAGTAAAAAGTAGACATTCAAGACATTACTCAAGTAAGAGTAAAAAAGTATTTGGTAAAAAAATACAAAGTCTACTCTAGTACTGAGTAACTGATCAAAGGATCAATCATTTCATATTTAATCATTACATCATCAGATGGACCAAAATATAAAGTTAAATGGAAAATTTGGGACAAAAATGACAATAATTTATAGAAGTAACAAAAAAGATAACAAAACCCATCAAAACATTTTTTTTTCCCCAAATCAGTTTTTTTTTTTTTTTTCAATAAAAATCTTTTGAAACTTTAACAAAAACTGCAGCTGTGTCTGTGCCTGGTGAATTTTTGGTTAAAACATGTTTGTTCTTCATTCAGTGGGTACTTGAGAAATTTGACTCAAGTAGTGATACTTTATAGTAAAATGACTCAAGTAAAAGTAAAAAAGTACAGAGTAGTAAAAATACTCCTAAAAGTGATTTTTTTTTTTTCTTCAAAAAAGTTTCTCAAGTAAATGAAACTGGTTACTACTCCGCTCCGGTAAGCAACAGCTGTAGCATGTAGAGAACCACTTTATGACTTGACTGTGTTTTAAAGCAGGTGACCCTGCAGAGCCAGGGCCAGTGTTTTAATTTAACACCGTCGGCGCCAAAAAATAACCAGACACAAACTTCTACAGAAATATAGCTACGTGAGATTTTGATCAACAGTTATTCTAATATGAAAAGTGTTCCTGGAGCACTTAGTGAAGTTAGTGCAGTACACCTGAAGCCCCTGGATTCCTGCAACATCTTACATTTTAGAGTAATACAAAAAAATACATTTAAAAAAAACTGCAGTCGTGAAAAAATTCCTAAAACATTTCTGCATTTTATTACACAATGCAGTTAAAAGACGAATTAAACAGATTTACAAAACAGGGGTTTCTTTTTTTTCATATGTAATATCTTATGTAATTGTGAGGTTTATGGCTATAAACACAATTATAACTGGAAAGGCCTGAAACAAAATCTATGGAAATAAAACATCGTCATTATCATTTCTGTTCAATTTCAACTGCGCATTCTTCACCTAATAATGCAGATTTAAAGCAAACATTGACACTACAGAGTATAAACAGCAACCTTAATGTCAGCTGATTGTTAATGAAATAACATGCTGGCAACAGGGCCCGACTTCAGCATCACACATTTCCGTACAGGAAATCGCAGACAGTTGTCGTCACACTTTCTGACTGTGGTGACAACTTTCACTGACGTTAAACCTGAGAAAATGAGATGAGACCGAGACACTGGGGAGGGATTCTCCTACAGACATGGCTCACTTTAGTCTTGCTAGTTCTCTGCTTTACCCTGCTATGCATCGGTAAATACATGTTTGCTCCCTTGAGTTCCCAGTTGTAGTGTCACTCGTTAGATTTCTTACTGACAAAAATAAGTAACTGGAGAGGTTGCATGGTGATCTGTAGAGCAAGACGTAGGAGAAATGGAGTAAAGGTTTTTCCGGTCTTTGTGCCGTAGCTGTGGTGAAGAGGAGACTGGTCCTCTTCATCCAAGTCAAACGGGTTTGTAAAATCGATTATGACGAGTTGTGCAGAACTGTTGAGGTTGGAAAAGTAGCTGCATCCCATCACTACACCACTATACCAGTATAGACCAGTTGGATCGGTCACAGCCCCACCAGCAAAAACACAGTCAGTGTAGCTGCACTGTTACAAGACTTAGGTAGTAACTAGTTACACAGACTCAATTACATTTACTTGAGTATTTAAAAAAAACAAAAAAAAAACATGTACTTTTAGGAGTATTTTTACTATGCTGTACTTTTTACTTTTACTTGAGTGATTTTATTTTGAAGTATCTCTGCTCTTACTTGAGGAGAATTTCTGGATTCTTGACCCACTGAATGAAGAACAAACATGTTTTAACCAAAAATTCACCACACACAGCTGCAGTTTCAGAAGGTTTTTTTTGTTTTGTTTTTGTTTTTACTGAGAGAAACTTATTTAGAAAAAAAACATAATTCTGCCTGATGTTGTTATTCTTCTGTTACTCCCATGAATTATTGTCATTTTGGTCATTAAAACACCATCATTTCCACCAAAATTGATATTTTGGTCCATCAGATAATATAATTTTTAAATATTAAATGACTGATAATTTGATCAGTTATTCAGTACTTGAGTAAACTTTTTACCATTATTTTTTATTTTTTACTTTTCGTTGAGTAAAAATATGTTGAAGTAATGCTAATCTTACTTGAGTACAGTTTTTGGGTCCTCTGTCCACATCTGACTGTTACTCATCTTCATCTTCATCATCAGAAGCAGAGCAGACCAACAACTTCCAGAATATGAATACTGTAAATGCTCACTCACTTTATTAAAAATAATATTCTTGTTGCACTGCACCAATTGCAGTTTTCTGATCAATTGCTGGTTACCGATCTTTACAAAGCCTGACCTGCCAATTCTGATTTTGGTAAATACCAATTTTTTTGTGTCTAAAAGCCTGGAGAAGGAGTCCAGAGGGAAGAGCAGCAGGATGTATAGTTTTGGAGCCTGATCTGGATCTGTAGCTATAACTTATTCTCAGACATTCCCTAGAAAACGAACTGCTACGTGTGTTATGAAAAGCAATCGCTCAAACCTGAAAACTGCAGTGGATTCAAAAGTTGAAACAACGTCTCTTCCAATTCTTGAACGTGTAATGTGAATCTATTTTTCTATCCCGGAGAGGGAATGATTCAAACTCAAAGTTGCTGGCTATAAACACATTGCAACCTTTTGAAGCTAAAGTCGGGTTTTGAAAAAAAAAAACACAAAAAAACAAATTAGAACCAAGAGTTGACACTTTTTAATGAAAAAAATTTTTATCTGTTAAAATGTGTGTTACTTATTGACCGATTTTTCTTTTTATTATTTTTTTATAATCCTTGCAGAGTCAGTCTGGAAAACATTCTCAACGGACGATGTGCAGAACGAGGCCTGGCTCTGGTCTACTGAAATGAATACGGACCCCTTGGGGAAAAAATCTCTGCTTGATCCTGATCATCTGTGGCACTTAGAACCTGAAGTCTGTCCCCCTCACCAGCCGACCCTAAATTAGACACGGCCGTGTGTGACGACAGACCAGAGTTATCACCAAGCATCTGTACATCCGACCTGAGTTAATGAAGTAAAATGTCTCTGCTTAATGGATTAACTTTACATTTAGTAACACAAAATGTTCCAGTTCGTGAATAACAGGAACTAGATGTGAAGTCAGTCCAGCTAGGTTAAACTGAACTGATTATGTATTATGTTTTATTTTAAATTAAAGATGATGCGTCGTGACAAATAAGCATTCTCTGCTCCTATGAGCTGCATTTCTTAAAGGCTGAACTCTCACAGCAGCTGCTCTTAGTCACATACTTTCTCGCTTTCGTTACCAGAAAAGAAAATTATAACTATGGTTAAATTAAGCTCTCTTATTGCAGTGGCTCTCCTCCTCGTCATTCAGAATTGGGAGATTTTTCTCTGGATTGTTGCTCCAAATTGTTCACAAAAAATCTGCCTAGTTGTGGATTTTTTCGTAGAGCATATTTAAGAAATTCCAGCTGGGAAACTGAACCAGTTCAATGTAATGGTATTCAACACACTATTGGCTGGGGTTTGCAAAGCCAATTCAGGAGAACCACTCATTTCCTTTGGTGCTGATTGGCTGAACACCTAAGAACCGAGGTCTGGAAAACTTCCAATGTATTTTTGTGCTACCATGGTTTCTACTGTGGGTGTTAATGCATTTGAAGGAATATTATGTTTTAAGTATTAAAATAAGGAAAATAAATATTATTAGAAAGGTTTCAAGTATGTGTGGATTTTAGCTCTTCATTGGAGGCTCATTATCTACCGAGTCACCACCGATGGAATTTGGAGGGAAGCTTTTCGTTTCCCTTTAAACGATTATTTTACAAAGAAAATCCCACAGTCATACAGTAACATCCGGCGTAGACATTTCTGTGGCCCTCAGGACTTTAGAGGGCCACATAATAAGTGGAACTTCAAGATAACAGTTGTGCACTTAAATATTATTTTATCAGTTGAATCATGTCAGTTTTCATTTTTTTATCACTGTGAAAAGATGTTCAATATTATTTCATTTTAAGACATACTCACTGAACACAGAAAAAGCTGCTATGTTTGAACAATTTATCACATTATGCCACCCTTCTTCAGGCTTTTACAAATTTTTTAAGTTTGAAATATGAATCTGTTAATTGCTTGGTTTGAAAAATATTTCTTACTAGTTACACGTGTTTATTGTAACACAGAGTGAGATGTAAGATATTCTACTATGTCTTGATTTTGCTGGAATTAGACGAGATTAGACTGGAAAAAAAAACATTCTGTCATTATCTGACTCTTCAACTTTGTTGGGTATTGTTTGTTTTGTGATTCAAACCAATTTGATGAAGACACAAAAAAAAAAGAAATGTATGAAATGAAATGTAAAAAATGAAATGTAAAAATTCAAAAATACTTTATTGATCCCAGAGGGAAATTAAAATGTAAAGTGATTCGTATTTTACAAAAAGTGATGATTGTTGGCAGGAAAGATCTCCTGTAGTGGTATGTATTACAGTGACTCTTAAGGAGCCTCTGACTGAAGATACGAAGGTCAGGGTTGTCCATAATTTTCTTGATTTTAGACAAAATCCTTTTTTGCACTCTAAACTGCATAGAATCATAACATCTAATAATGATCTTTTTTCATTGCAAAAACTTCTCACAGACCAGAAAATAAATGATTGAAATGTTTTCCAAGTCACTTTCAGATGAACTTGAAAGAGTCTCAAAAATGGAACAATGGTTTTTGTGCTGATTGGATGACAGGACCTCTCTCCCTTCATGGCCCAGCGCTGCTCTTAAAAAAAAAAGCTGAAAGTTTGCGGCTATGGATGCGACGTGTCTTGCTGTGTCACCTCAGGACTGCGGCTTTATGCTGGGAACAGCAGAAGTCACCGCTTGACTGGATTCCGACGTGAGTCTTTTTGTCAAGAAGCATTTCCATCCAGACGCTCTGCAGAGGGACGACTGTCACGTCTCTACCTGGTTGGCCGAGCGCTTCCAACCTCTCTCGCCCCGCGGCGTTACCTGTCACATCGCCTCACCTCCGTCAGCGCACAAATCCCTGCACATATTTGTTCCACCGTTTCCACCGGTAACGTTTACTTCCAGGTTTCCTCATTATCTCTGCAGCTGTCGCTGAATCCATTTCAGTCCGTCAAAGTGACTCGCCGTTGCATTTGTTTTTATTAAACGGTTCCTAACCGCCCAAAATTGACATTGCGTTGGTAATTTCGCTTCGTGTGAAATGTGAGCGGACAGATGACAAGAAGCAACTTGCAAAACAACCTGCTTCTCGGCTCACCAGTAGATTGTCAGCAGATCCCCCCCCCCAAACAATCTCCTCCACCTTCTTTCACCCTCTCTGCATATTTACCGCTCCTTTCTGTTACCCAGAGGAACAACCCTCTAATTTTTGACCCCGTTTTTCCCCCCTTCCGGGTCGTCAATCAGACAGGCCCACGGCCGAGTGAGAGCAAAAGGAGAGCGGCAAACCAGCTTCTGATGCCCACGTCTCCTTGAATGCTAGCGTTGCGTTGAATGTAGCCCAGAGAGACAAACAACTGAACATCCTAAACTGCCCCGGCAACCTCACAAGGAGGCACGCAGAATAAGATGTCAGTCGCTTACAAGTATTTTAGGTTTGTAGCCACTTTCACGGCATTCTAATGACTGCAAGGCGTTTGTCACCTTTGAATACCGCCGCTACATTACACTCACATTTACTCAATCAGCAGTGTGAATCTCAGGCTTTGATCAGAGGAAGTAAGAAAAAAAAGTGGGATGTTTGAGAATTCTGCTCCACGGGGCATTCTGGTGAATGTTCAAAGGATGTGTGACCCATTTTTTCATTTCTGCATCAGTGGAGGTTTATACAAGCTCTACATGATTTCATATACAATTCTAATGGATGTCCATGTTTGGAGCCTCGGGCTCTGCAGAGGTCTCTTCAACCTTAGCCTGACCCAAGACAAGGTTGCGTTGCTGTGGGAGACGTCCTGCCCGGTTTCGGTACCGAAGGAAACTCAAACATCGGTAAACACTGATCATAAACCTGTTGCCCTCTGAAGTCCCACGTTCTTTAGAGACTCCTGTTGGCCCACATGAACAAGCAGACAAGCGCACATCAGGAGTTTTCTTATCACTGTGGAGTTGAAGATGCCATCATGCACCTTCTTCAACAAAACCTCTGTTAATATTTTATTTCTGGACACAGCAGGCAGCACTGTGAGAATCATGTTCTTTAATTTTGTCCATTTAACACAATTCAGCCTGATCTGCTTTGTCAGAAACTAGCAGAAGACTCAGGTGGAGGCCTCAACAATCGCCTGGATCTATTACTACCTCACAGTTTGTGAGACTGATGGACTGTGTGTCTAACCAGGTGGGTCAGTAACACAGGAGCACCACAGGGTTCTGTACTCTCTCCATTCCTTTTCAGTCTCTCTCTCTCTCTCTTCAATCACTTCCGACTTCCAGCACAAGTCTGACTTCTGTCATCTCCAGAAATACTCAGACGACTCTGCAGTTGTCAGTTGTATCAGAGATGGACGAGAGGCTGACTACAGAGATCTGGTAGAGCGCTTTGTGACATGGAGGGAACAATCATCTCATCTTAAATGTAAACCAAGCAAAAGGAGATGATTGTTGATTTCAGGAGGAACGGAGTTGAATCAAACCCCATTTCCATCATGGGAGAGGAAGTGGAGGTGGCTGAGAATTATAAATACCTCAGTTTTCACCAGACAACAGACTGGACTGGAGATGCAACAGTGAAACTGTCTGTAAGAAGGGACAGAGCAGACTGGAGGAAGTTCGCAACATGCTGCATATCTTCTATCAGACTGTTGCTGAGAGTGTCATCTCTTCTGCCATTATATTTTGTCAGCAGCATCAGAGCCAGGGACCTAAGAAGGCTCAATAATCTGGTTCTGTTCTGGGGACAACTGTGGAATCTCTGGAGATGACGATGCAAAGGATTTTTCACAAAATCAAGAAAGTTATGGACAACCCTGACCATCCACTTCATGAGACTGACATAGAAAAACAGAGTATCTTCAGTCAGAGGCTTCTTCAAATTAACTGTAATACAGACCACTATAGGAGATCTTTCCTGTCAACAACCGTCACTGTCTACAGTAACTCTTTGAAGAATCTGAATTAATATGAGTTGTAACACCATTTAATTTCCCTTTGGGATGAATTTTGAATTGAAGTTTAGTTTAAATCATTTCATTCCAGATGTACTTCCTTAAAAAGGCCTGCAGGTGGCCTTGAACACCCCAAACAAAAACTTAGGGTTTTATTTTTTTTACCCACAGACTATTGACTGGTCCCCTGAAAGTGTGGAAGTGTTGTATCCACCCACAGTCACTCTGAATCACTGTTTTGACAATTACTGCACCAAATTTACTGTATAAATATAAAAGTCGATCAGCCATGTTAAAGATTAGATGTGCTCGATTTGTTTTTGAACAGAAATGACTGGATAACAATTTTTAATCAATTTTCTGAAATCAAAGGACAATAATAGTTTTGTTACTTTCATATTTTGTATCACGTTTTATTTAAATATATTGCTTATTATGATGGCCAATATGAGTTCGGGCGGAGCAATTCCACTGTGTACAGTGGTGAAACAGGAGAAACCATCTGGTGAAATTTTGCTCCCTGAGATAACACACAATCTGCTTATCTGTCTTGCCTGAACATTGTGTAAGATTGCTTTAAATAGTAAGCTACTGTTTTCAGGGGGAAAAAAAAGAATCTAAAAGTAATCAGTAGGCTGGTTGTCCCTTCGTTAAGCCACGATAAGAAGGTTTGTGCGTGGAGAGGGGAACTATAAGAGGCTTTAAAGTCCGGATTTATTAAAAGGATCTGACATCTACCTGCGATCCCAAATGACAGGCAATTTCCATAACGCCGCCTCGCAAACTAATTGTCCATAAACACAAACCCACACACACACACACACACACACACACACACACACACGCACACACGTTTGTCTGGCTATCTTTGTGGGGACTTTCCATTGACTTCCATTCATTTCTACAGCCTAAACCTTACCTTTACCCTTTTCCTAACCCTAACCACCTAACCCTAACCCTAACCAAAACTCAATTCATACCTTAGCCCTAAATCTGACTCCTGACCCAAAAACAGGGTTTCCCCTCGTGGGGACCAGAGGCTGGTCCCCACGAGCAATTGAGCAATTGGTCCCCACAACGTAGTATATGTCAGGAAAATCGTCCCCACAAGGTATTACAAACAAACAAATGCACACACACGCAGACACACACACAGATGTCTGCGTGGCTATCTTTGTGGGGACTTTCCATTGACTTCCATTCATTTCTACAGCCTAAACCTTATCCTAACCATAACCAAAACTCAATTCACACCTTAGTCCTAAATCTTACCCCTGACCCCAAAGCAAAGTTTCCCCTTGTGGGGACTGAAGCCTGAGCAGTGGGTCCCCACAACGTAGTATGTCAGGAAAATGGTCCCCATAAGGTATTACAAACGCACACACACATGCACACACACACACGCCGCCTGGCCTAACTCCTGCTTTGTTCTGTTGACGTCGGCGTCCTGAAGGACACTGTGAATAAAATACAAATCACAAAACAATTTATTTTCGCCGGCCTGCTTGTCTGTGCTGCTATCTGATTTCAGACCTCATTTTTTTTTTTCCCCTTCCGCTATTATGCGCCCGCATCATAAAAGAAACGTCTTGATGGGCAAAACATACGGCGGGATTCAGCAGAGCACAGCGGCGGTCTGCCAGCTCCTCAGACTAAAGGCCAGCTCTCACTGTGATGGTCAGTTGGAGATTCTTTTTTATTTTCATACCGTTATCATTTCCCATTTCCGCGCTTGATTGAAGCTTAAAAGCCAAAGCAGCTCAGATCGTGCCAACATAAATCTCCAGGCCCATTAATCCGCCCTGGTGTCGTCTCTTGCACAGAACTGCCCAATCGTGTCTGGATATTCATGGGGAAATTAAATGAATGACATTCAGAACGAGCTCACCCCCAGAGCAGATTGGATGGTGAAATAGGTATGCTGCTTTGGAAGCTGTGTGTTGATTATTATTTTTTTTTCTCCTGTATTGGATATGAAGGAATCCATGGCCTCTGCAGAGACAGTTAAGCTCAAGATCATGTTTTGTTTTGTTTCTTTTTTTTCTTCCTCTATCAAATAGTTCTTTGACATTTCTTTATTACTTTCCATCCCCCCATCAATAAAGCTGATGTCTTTATTTCTGTTGATGAATTACCAGTGGAATATTACTCAAATACACCTCAGCAACTCTTTAAATGAAGTTCTGTTTCTGATATATTTTTTGGGTTTTTAAAGGAGAATTGAAATCACATCTCAAAGTGTTGATGTTGCATGAATATCATTTTGTGAAACACTACAATAAAACATTCCAGGGATCCATTTCTCGGATCTTAAACTTAAATAACTTATTTTTAGCATTTATGACAATAAATAGAGGTTGGGGGGATTTTGGGAGCCGGAGTTAACTGTCCACTATCATTGAAGCAATGATTTGTTATATTTATTTTTTGTAATAAATAATATACAATTGTACCAGTATGAACCAGGACCAGCAGATGTATCTACAGAATCCAATTAAAATTCTACACTGATCAGAAACACCCAGGTCAACGTGCTTCATGACCAAATTTGGAACGTAGCATGGTGATAAATGATTATCATTTGAAATGTAATACTTGTGGATTTAATGTCTCATCACAGAAAAAAACTGTTTTGTTTCAGTATAGTGTTAAATTTTTTAAATACTTTTTTATTGTTTTACTTTACAACAAAAATATGTTTTCACATATTTGTTAAAACTGTCACATTGTCTAAAATATTGTCTAATATTTTAGACAATGTGAAAAGATTGATCTCCTCCAGTTCCTCCCTGAGCTGTTACTGCTGTCTGAAGAAATGCTCCGCCCTGCTCAGAAACAACCAATCAGAGCCAGGAGGAGGGGTTTAGTGCTGTGAAGGTAAAGATAATTTTATTTATATAGCACATTTTCAGCAACAAGGCAATACAAAGTGCTTTACAGGATTTAAAAGGAAATACAAACAAAATAAACTTATAGAAAGAGCAAAAGAAGATAAAGCTAATAATGTCCTCCAACTCCTATTCAGGGTTGGTATAAGTAAGTATCCTCTGGTCTAATTGAATCAATGCTAATACAGGAGAAACAACATACTATTCCAGGAAAACTGTTTATCCGTCGTCATCGGTGACTAAGCTAACTAGACTTAGCATCTTCGGCAGGCTATGTTGTGGTGAACCAGCTGTAGACTAGCAGAGAGAAAGGGGGAGGGAGAGAGCACCAGAGTGATTGACAGCACTAAGATCCTCCTCCTGGCTCTGATTGGTTCTTTCTCACTGAGTGGGGTATTCCAAAATTACTACTGGGAGAAGGAAGAGGAGCTCAACTTTTTTCACAGATCATTTGTCTCATTATACTGTCATAACATAACGATAATTTAAAAACAGATTTTTAACAACAGATTTAAAAATAAAATAAAATAAAAGTTATACACTGCAGCTGTAAAGTTAGAATTGGTCTATGGCCTACACCAAACATGTTCATGACATTTTGTTTTTTTGCACAAAATCATTTTCAGACGAGATTTCACCTGCTCAGTCCTGTCTATTTTGAGCTGCTGAGTGTTTAGGACTCTGTCACTTTTATACAAATGAGCTTTTGCTGGCCATGCCCTTCCAACTCCATATTTACACATCAGTGCATCATCATTATCCACATGAAAATGGCTGCAAACAGATGCCCAGTTGTAAACTGGACATCTTTAACTCAGAGTCAGACCCAGAAGCTGAAGTGGAGCCTCCTGCACAATCATCAAGGACACAGAGAGAGATTTTTAACTGGTAAGTCAACAACAAAGAACTTATCCTTTTCCAGCAGCCATTGCACAGCACATATAGTGGTAAAACAAGCAAGCCAAATGTACTCGTCTTCTAATAACTAAGTGGCTGTAGTGTAAATTAGGGGTTACAAGTCACCTTTATTTCCAGTGAGTTGTACATTTTTCACCAGGACATTTGTCTGAAATGGTCATTCAATAATTAACAAATTAAGAGAGAAACCAACCATTATGTCTTTACTAATGTTGCGATCATTCAATTAGTTTTTTAATTTTATTTTTTACAAATAAATAAATCATCCATCCCTAAGTGCATTGGATTAAATCATTTAATATCTTATATTTTATTCATTTAATATTTTATAATGGTCATATCCTGATGCTTTTTTTCCTCCTTGGTCGATAGTGTTCTAGAGGATCTGTAATGTATTTCAATACTAAACAAAGTGTAAAGACATCTGTACATTGTATAAAGGAAAGAAAATAATTGTAAAATTCATGATAAAAAATTATAAAACCAACAGTTACAGACTGTAACATCCAAAGCATCATATTACTGTATGATCACTGCTCTTGCTCATTATGGTCCTTTTCTTTGCTTTTATTGCCTTGTTTTTGAAATGATGCTTTACACAATTTATTTATTTAGTCTAATGCAAATATGAAACCTGTTCAATCTAAAGCAAACAGCCAAATTAGTGACAGTATCATTCACAGCTAACCCTGAACAAAAGGAGGAAAATAAAACGGCACTGGCAATAATATTGAACTCATTTCATCCATCTTCATCTAAAACCTTGTTTCTTTCTTCTTAGAAGGATTTGTGTACCCCATTCTACAAATAATTAAGATATATCTGCCCTTCTTTTGAGACTATAATATGCATAATCCTCTTGACTTTTGTCTGGGTCTCTATATTATTTTAATTCTGAGACTGAGATCTCTGGATTTCTGGATTTTAATTTAGTCATTGAAGATTTGATCTGTGACACGAGTGACGCTTTAATCCGCAGGATTAATCTCCGAGTCCGTTTTAAGAAAACGCTGCTGTGGATGAAGGAAGGAGATCATGCTCACAGATTAACAAATATGTATTTTTTGCAGTCTCACAGGGTAAAATTCCTGTGCACTTCCAGTGTCCACTCCTTCTGAAATCTGGAACATAGAGTAGTTGAACAGTTTGTATTATATTTTTTTTTGCAGCCAATACAAAGAAATATTTCACAAATCACTTAGCAAGTTTTCTCCTCTCAAAGGGGTTGTTTTATGTAAAAATCGACTTTTTTCTGAGCTTTATATAATGTTATGATGTTATTTCTTTATTAAAATCATAGCTGGACTGTTGTTTTGATTCTTCCATGCATGACTGAGAAATCCTCTAATCTCCCATGGGAACCGATCAGCTTCGCAAAACACCTGGGTTTATTCTCAAATGACTTCACACAAATTTATTTTCATAATATTCTAACATCTGCGATGGACTGGCAGCCTGTACAGGGTGTAACCCCGCCTCTCGAAAATGGATGGATAGATGGATATTCTAACTTTATCCTCGTAATTTTATTTCTTATTTTTCCTTAGCGTGGCCCTAATACTCCGTCATAGACGATGCACTTATTTACCTTTCAAAAAAAAGTAAAATAATTGAGCTGACAGCCATTTTCACATTTTATTTACCTTTTATTTAAATGTTTTCGGAAATAATGGGCACTTCGAGAAGGCAAAACCCAGGTTTCCAGTGATTTCAACACATGAAGCAAAAGCACTTTGAGGAGTGGACACCAGCTACATGCAGTACTTTTACACAGGATGACACAAAGCTCAAGAAGAACATTGTTAGAAAACATCTGATAGGAGGAAACTACTAGCAAAACTTCACTTACAATAATCCAATACAAGGCGTGGAAGCCACATCGTACACCCTGGAACGAAGCAAAGGGCACGTAGAAAAATGTACATCAGAAATGGGAAATACTTCAATCATGTAAAAGGTATTTTATATGAAATAAGACATTTGCTTTCAAATGATAAATGTGAAAAAATTGAATACATTAATGTAATAAAAACAAGATTCCAATCATATTACCTTGCTAACATATCCATTTAATACAAAAAGACAGGAGAAGGAGGGAAACAGAACACAGATGCAATCATCTCAAAGGTTTAACGATTTCTGACTAAAGGCAGCTTATTTTTAATCAATGTTATCTGTAACTTTATAGGGAGATTTATTATATTCCTGCCTGTTTTGCAGTGGTGATATCGACATTACAAGAGCAAAGTTTAGAGTTAGAATACTAATTGAGGAAAAAGCTACTAAACCATGGATCTGTGCCCGGAACAAACCAAGTGTTGGCCACAGGTTTAAGCAGAGGTTGTCACATGTTCTTACAAGAACAAATGAAAAAACCTGCAAACCTAAGTTAGTATTTCACCGCATCTATATGAAGGTATATTTGGCACAGAAGTATTTGTGACTTGTAACTGTGAAGTTGAAGTTCTGTATCTTTTATTTGTAACTGGGACCAAATTTTAAATGTAAACTTTTTTAAAAGCGTCACTCAAAGAATACAATTTGTACTTATACTTAATGATGTAAAGGCTGTTGTGTATTTTCCTGACACATAGTGCCGTTTTATAGCACGAATCTTCAGTTGTTGTAAATTGCTGCATATTTGTCAAATATGACGTCAAAGATAATAGACTTCATAATTTAAAACTGGGATTCTGTCTCTTTAAGACAGTCCTGCTCTGACACTCAGCCCTTAGGAAGTCATCGCAACAAGGCTAATTTATTAACCCTTTAATAATGTTTTTAACGGTAATGCACTGAGAAGTAATTCTTATGAGGTCAGTAGAGGCGGAGCTCCACCTGATGTTTGCTAATTGCTGCTGGCTAGTCTGAAGGAGCTGAGTGGGGGAGATCTCTGTGAGGCCGAAGTTTAGAAACTGCAGGTCAGAGGAGGAGATTTTACATAATGCTGCCTTTTTGAAAGAGATGTTTTCTAGTTGTGAAAGACTGAAAAAACATACAATTACAAAACTCCTCCAGGATTTTTCTCTCTAACTTTAATTTCACAGCTACAAGGAACAAATACTTCTGAACCAAATATACAATTTAACGTCTCATGCAAACAGACTTAAAAAAGGGTGTGTTTTTATGAAGTTGAATTTATTTCATCTGTGCAGGCTCCAGATTGATTTCCCATAACCTAAATTTTGTAACTTCAACAAAGGAATTGATTTAACCAACTTTTAACTACAGAAGTTTGTAATTAAATAAAAGTCAGGCTAACATCAACCAGCTCCATGTTTCACACATTAATCAACCATCATCATCACCTAAATCATTTTTTAATAGAAGAAAAACATTTTAACTATCCCAACCCCTCGCTTAGACTAGACCAGAAAAGTTTTCTATGATGCAACTAGAATTTACTTTATCAAATACAGTTGAAACTAAATATTTACATCCAAAATAAAAAGAAAAAACAAATTTTTTCTCACTGAAACTGAATCAGACCATACCTTTTTTATTTTTGGATAGTTGAGGCTCCGGTACTCTGGCCTACTTTGTGTATCCTGTGAACCACATGGGTTCTGCACACACTGCGGACGGTTGAGATTTCATAGTCAAGCTTACCGACCGCTTATATTCTTCCTGCCAAATTCCTTCAAGTCCCACAATCCGAATGGATACTAGTAAGTTTGATGATCTAGTTGGGCACTGAGCCCCGTTTCTCCTCCACCAGGGCAGCCAAAGCACGCTGTAATGACAATCTAGCTGCTTGGTGTCCTGGTCGCTCTCTCAACCTCATCAGTTCAGGGTTCTATACAAAACGATTAAATGTGAAAACGCTTTACTGAGATTTGCTGTGCTACACCGGACATGTCCGGCACACATCCGCTTTGAGTCGGCATTCAGTCTGTCTTGAGAATGCCTGGTTGATGTTTCCCTACTGTAAGTATGTGGGGAGTCTTTAGAATTACCAAAATGATATTTATCTGCTAAATGCCTAAACTTTATGAGGATATTTTTTGAGAGATTTTTGCAACTTAGAAGTTTACATATGTTAGCTCAGTATCATTGATATTTGTCTTTTAAGCTTCATGACTTGGGTCAAACCTTTTGGGTTTCCCACAGGAACACTTGTGGATGTATTTTAAGACCACACCTGAATCACACGGCTTTCACCTTTGATCCGATAGGAAAGTAAAAAGAAATCAGCCAAGATGTCAAGAAGAAAACTGTGCAGCTGCACCAGTCTGGTTCATCCTTGGGAACAATTTCTAGAAGCTTGAAGGTGTCGTGTTCATCTGTTCAGACAATTACATGTAAGTGTAGACATGATGGGAATGTCCAGCCATCACACAGACCAGGAAGGAGGCGGGTTCTGTGTCCCAGAGATGAACGTCTTTTGGTCCAAAATGTGCAGATTGATCCCAAAAGAAAAGCCAAAGACTTGATGTAAGGACAACAAAGACAGTGTTTTGGTGCGGCCGTCACAAAGACCCAATCTCAGTCCTGCGGAGAATTTGTGAGACGGCTTACAAACCTGGAAGAGTTATGCTTTTTCTATCAGGCAGAATGAACCAGAACTCTTTCAAATTACTGGGGAAGGAGTCCTAAAAGGTTTGGCCCAATTCATACAGATTCCAGACAAATTTCTTTGATTTTGATCAGATATAACTAAACTTCTAAATTAAAAAAAAGTTACAAAACAATATTTGAAAAATGTTATTGCTGAGCTTTCTGGCATTTAGCAAATACAAATACTTTTTGTAATTCTAACCAACCTAAAACAAAAGAGGTTTGGTCCGATTTAGCTGCAAACAGTGAAAAACAATGTGTTTTTTTATTTGCTGTATGTAAATTTCTGGTTTAAACTGTAACTAGACACATCACTAAATGAACATGATTGGGAAATTTCAAGAAATTTGGCTGAAAAGAACTTTAAGTACAGATATATTCAAGTTTGGTTCTTAAAAAGTCAAGATCACAATATACGTTTTTGGCTGTACGACAATGTCACAAAAATTTACATAAATGTCAAAGAAAAGCGCAGTAAAAGGAGGGAGACGGGTTCTGGGTCCCAGAGATTCTTTTTTTAAACTTGGTATCGCTAATTTTGTTGACGTTTTTCTAAATCCTGCTAAGGGGACAGATGTCTGATAAACATAAATGAGAACAGCAAGAGAACAGTTTTCTCTCACCTCTGGGTGTTTTTGTCAATTTCATCTCAGAGCCGAATACTGTCAAATATTTTTCCGGATTATTCACACTCATCAGTAGTTGGACAAGTAAGCCAACCACAACCCTTAATAATGTTTCGATATTTGTTGCTTTCAAAGTTAGGAAGGATCTGAATGTGTGTGTGAGACCTATGGTAAGGTCTACCATCTAAGTTACTTTTGCGTGTGCGTGTCCTCTGCAGTTACTTTAACCAATATAACATTTTCTGGAGTGAACTAACTGTTGTTTACAAGCTGTTGCACTTAGTCCTGATGGTTTCTATGGTTTGGGGGCCTCATCTGAGAAGGCAAATGTTCACATCAAATGAAGCAAATATAGCAGAGATTCGGGTCTGAGAGTCAATCAGATAAGTTACCAGTGAAAGCGACGAGTCTTTACGACCTCTAAATCAACCTTTTTAGCACTCTGTCATGCTTTCCATTACTGATAATAGGTGCCATGACAACTGCCGAGCCATTTACTTCAGGGATGAATATCAATTATCAGTTTTTTTTTTTTTTAAGACACCAATCACTTGTTTGTGGATTGCTATTTAGGGTTTTTCAAGTTTCAGTAGCAAAAACAGGTGAAAAGGACTTCATATTTCATCAGCTGGTTTGTGTTTCAGAGACCAATGAAAAGTTGGCCAGCATAGTGAGAGATGATGCACTGTTTATATTTTGATAACAGTTTTTGATCACCACAAAGCGTTCTCATTTTGTAATAACTTTTACAGAAATGTTTATTAATTGACCATGTAACAAAAAAAAAAAAAAAAAAAAAAAAAAAGCAGACTGACTGGATAATCTGTTCTGAACTCAAGAAAAGACAACTTGGGGTTATTGGAATGTTCCATACCATTTTGACATTCTGGTAGCAACCGGATCTTTGATCTAGTTATCATTATCATCTTCATCGCTGTCCCTCATTGTAATGCCTTGCATCCCTCCTTCCCTCACCGAAGCGGTAGCTTCTTCTAAGGTCAGTCGATTTCTTACGGTCTCATACATCTTAGAGTTCAATGTTGAGTCCAGAACTCCCTGGAGACGGAAATCACGGTACTTTTTCTGTCACAAAGAACAACAGACAGTAAAGACAGAGGAAATTATTTTTTAAAAACTTTTTCCTTTGTCACAAATAGGACATTCTTACTTTGAGTAAAAAAAAAAAAAGATTTAGTTCTACAAAAAAAAAAATGCTAGTGATTAATGTTGACAGGCTGCTGCACAATCAAAGAGCTGAGTTGTGTGGGGGTGAAATTTGGGAAGTTTCTATCAGCAGTCGGATGCAGGAGACATTTGGTGTGTTATGTAGGCCCATAATTGTAGAACGGCTTAAAGTGTTGTTTTTATTATGGGGTTGTACGATAAGTTAGGCTTAACTTTAGAAAAAAACGTGAATATTAATTTATACTTTTATTTCTGTTTCATACCTGAATATTCTCATGAATATTCACATAATCATGAGATTAGTTTACAAAATTGGCATGTATTCAGACATCGGTGCACTGCTCTCACTTTGACAATCCTGATGAGTATCTTCAGTTGGTAGACATGCAGCTGCAGATCCATACGGTCAGTCAGCCATGTTCCAATAAGATTCATACTGCTGGTGTACCATTGCTGGAGCAAAGACACAGAAAAACAGAGTGCAGAATGGAATCTTCACATGATGTAGGCAACAAGATACAAAACGTGACGGGCAAAGGAGTATTGATGTATCTGTAAGTCTGACATGATTAAACACAAACACTGAAGATGGTTCTAAGGTCTGCTCCATCTGTTCATTATTATTAACTACTGTAAGTAAGCGATTGGTTTAATATTGTAGGGTTAAACATTCTTGAAATTTAATGAATATTTAGCAATGTCAAGCAGAGACAAAGTCCTTACATTTTAGTAGAGTAAAAGTGAGGATGGTGAAATGCCTCAACAACACCCTGGTGCCAACATGGTGGCATTGATCCAGTCCCAAACACGTAATCATAAAACTCATTGGTGGGCCTTGCAAATTAGACTTGCTGCATCCTCAAAAATATAAATTTTGATCATCAATCCAGATCCCTTCTTCGACTCAGTTATGATTTTTGGCAATCAAATGCCAAACACAAATCCTGTGTAGACTTAGACAGAATGTCAGCAAGTTATGAGCAACATTTAAATTTGCTTGGTTTGCTGGAAAAGAAACCTGTGGAGTGTGAAGATGAAATAACATTTTTGAAGTCTGAAGGAAAAAGCTAAATTTATGACAACAGGTCTTTATGAGGGGTTTGTTCACAAACCACTTCCAAACCAAACTACTTTCAGCTCAATATGTCATGAGCTTAAATACACAAGTCATATTGAAACAGAGAGTAAACATGCTAATGTTGTTTTTTGTTACTTATAAGAATTACTGTCATTTTCATCTTTAAAGTATCAAATTTCCACTAAATTTATATTTTAGTCCAATTTATTGGATAATTTTTAAATATTAAATGTCTGATCATTTGATCAGTTACTCAGTACCTGTGTCGCCTTTTCACCAAATACTTTTTTACTCCTACTTGAGTCATTTCTTGGACAGTTACTTTTCCCTTTTACTTGAGTAAATTTCTGTTGAAGAAGTGATACTCTTACTTGTGTACAATTTTTGGGAACTCTGCCCACCTCTGAAAGTAGGATACTGCAGTGTTAAAACAGTCATGGTTTAAACAATGTCTAGAATAAATGTACCGTGTTATTTTCCTGCTCTATAAAAGCCATCGAGTTTTCAAACATAAAAATGTCATTGATTTTAAAGACATGCTGTGCTGGGGACTCAGTATCAGGAAAATAAAACCTAAGTGGGACAACTCTTCTGGCAAGTCATGCGTCAAAGACTTTGTCCTAATAAAGAGACAGTGGAGCGCTGAGTGAGTACTAATATACATGCCAAAAAAATAAGAGAAAAACAAATGGCTAAAGTTGAAGCGATGCGGTAGTACAGTCCCTCATAGTTGGTCTTCACAAGACTTCACAGGTCTTCAGGATTCCATGCCAGAAACATTTTTATTCACACACAAGCCATAGCTAGAATCTTACTGTACACCTGCAGATGAACTGGTGATGCCTACACGGAGGTCAGGCTTGCTTAAAGGACCATAAGAGAGAACTGCTATGATGAAGCAGTGCTGGGGTGAATCAGTGAAGTGACCTGGTGCCAGCAGCCTCCTATCTGTCACTGTGTGCCTGTGAAGGCTTCAGCGTGGCAGCAGGCCTGTGATCGCGCCCGGAGCACAACCCCCTGCTGAGAGGCCAGGCCTGGAGTGACTGATCCACTGACTGGCTGCTCTCCCTCCTCCCGTTACCCACTCCTCCTTCCCTGCTTTTTCTGTAGATTTTTGCACCTTGCCACGCAGCTCCCATCTGCAGCCATTTTGTGCTCGTGGTTTTCAGCGTTTTGTATTTTACATGGAAGCGGGCCTCTTTTTTCCCAAACAATCTCAAGAAAATGTTACATTACATTTAATGCATCACTTTTCAATCGGTTCTATCTGCAGTCTGCAGAATGGAAGATGTCTTAGACATTGGCCATAGATGTACATTGTTTCTTTTTCCTTTTCTACGAGTAGCTTCTCTTAGAATGAAAGTATAGAAAATCTAATTAATCAGTGCAGTAATCACATCTCAAATGAGTGGGTTTCAGAAGAAATGTTTCACATTTGTAGAATTATGTCGTTTTCACACACAAACACACATACGTAAGTATCTCTTAGATCTTTCACTGACGGATGTACCGTCCCTTTTAAGTGTATCAACTTTTTTCTTGCATTTGATATAATTTAACATTTTGGTATTGGAGTAAGTTCAATAAATTTGTCTCCATAACCAAAACTGCCAACACAGAGAGAAAAAACTGACACAGAAACACATGAATGATTCTTCCAGAGATGAATTTGATTTCTAGATTAATTTGCTATGATGTCATACCTTCATTTATGATTTTGTCACAGTTTAGCTGGTTCGTGCAACAGTAATAGTTTGATGGATTTAAGGATTGGCCCAGGTTGTTTTACATTTCACACTAAAGATTATTTGATATTTTTTTATATATAAAATTGTTTGTTTTACGTGATAATCTAAAGCCAACTTTCTTCACATGTGGAAGCTAGACTTTCCTAACTTAGCCTTAATAGACAGTCAAGCTACCCGCAACTACATACATTTGTATACATGTACATACAATAAATAAAAATAATATGAACAATAGGATGACATTAAGAAATAAAGATATTGACATGGGGCAGAGAAATTATCTGATGTTGTATTAAATAGGCCTCATGAAGATCAGCAGGGGGCTAGCACTTCCTGTCAGCCAAAACAAGCGTAATATGGCTCTGAATAAATAATGCCATAACCCGACAGGGATCAAATCTGTGACATTCTAACAAGCTCCATCTGAGGGAAGCTTCCATGCGTCTTCAGCCGCCTTCTCTGTGTGTGCATTTGTGTGTTTTGACACTTCACAACATTGTGATGAAACCCTACCTATACACAGGCGAGATACATGCCGTTGCAACACACACACGTGCGCACACACACACACGGAGTATGTCTTTCTATTTTCACAAGGACTTTGCATTGACATCCATTCATTTCTATAGCCTAACCCTAAACCCAACCTAAGTTCAATTCACACCTTAGTCCTAAACATAACCCCTAACCCAAAAACAGCACTTCTTTTTTATGACGACTCCGTAAGGAGCAGTTGGTCCTCACAATGTAGTATTAGCATCATAAATGGGCCTTACAAGGTGAGAAATGACAGAGCACGCACACACACACACACACACACACACACACACACACACACACACACACACTGTCACATGGACAAATTTACATCTGCTAGTCCATCCCCCTTAGAGTGAGAGCTGGGAGAACGACCTCCTGCCCCCATCTGACACCAGCTCATAGCTCCTACTGAAACCCCAAGATGCAGCCACACACCGAAACCTCACTTGTTTTCACACCCAAATCTTCACACAGCACTTTAGTCTTGACGAAGGGGGGTAGGGAGCATGATGCAAAAAAAACAACAAAAAAAAAGATACACCTCTCCATCTTCCTCCCCACATCCCTCTAAACTCTCTTTTTGATGGTCTGATGTCAGTCCTAACAGGAAGTCTGCAGATTATTAGATCAATATGACAACCAAAGTTAATCAGAGATCCAATGTGCCCATGTGTTTGGTGGGCACACACACGTTAGTGCTCCAAGTGTGTTTTCAAGTACTCTGCTGATGGCTTCAGTCAGGGGTAAATATAGTTTGCAGCGTAAGCAGTGGCATCTTGAGTTAAAATACTGGGCATCCGGAACATTTTCACTTTATCTTACAGCCTTATTTCAAATTGTTTTAAATTAATTTCGCTCCTCAAAATTGTTTTGCACAGATACCCTAAATGTTGTTGTGGAAAATGTATTTTGATGTTTGCAACTTTATTTAAAAAAAAAAAGAAAATCATGGAATTGTAACATTCACAGCCTTCGCCAAGAAGCTCAAAATTGAGACGTCGCTAATCATCCTTGAGAAGTTTCTATAGCTTAAATGTCGTCCACTTGTGGTAAATTCAGTTGCTTGGACTTCGCTTGGAAAAGCACACGCCCGACTATATGAGCTGCCACGGTTGACAGCACTGTCAGACACCAAGCATGAAGTCAAAGGACTGATGGTCTGTAGACCTTTCACACAGGACTGTCCTGAGTCACAGGGTGAGAATCCAGAGCTCAGTGGCCTACATCGTTGGTCAATGGAAGAAGTTAGAAACCAGCAAGACTCTTCCCAGAGGTGACTGGCCATCAGAACTGAGTGACTGGCAGGGAAGAGCCTTAGGGAGGTGACCAAGAACCATCTCTATAGTTGAGAACGGTGGTGGCAGCATCATGCTACTGGGATGATTTGCAGCGGCAGAAAGATGAATGCAGACATCCTGGATGAAAACCAGCTCCAGATCACTCTGTACCTCAGACTTGTAGCATTTACGCAGATGAAAAGCAACAGATGAATACATTTTCTACACAATACTAAATGCTACTGGTCGTGCACACCAATGGATTTATTTACTTATTCCCAGTTCATTGTAATGAACAAACCTCTAGAAATGTTTCAATGTTTCTGTAGCAGCAGAAATGGGCAGTTGCAAAAAGAAAGCAAATAAAACTATCATTAAGAAATACAGATACAGAGACACCAATATTTTTTCTCTTAAAAGCAGAGCGCTGGTTAGAAACAGAGGGATGCTGGCAGCTTCTGAAACTCCCTTAAGTGAAACACAACTGTGCAGGATATGGATTCGGTTGTACACTATATCCTCTATGTCCAATTATATCATTATATTCAGTTAATTAAAATACGCATTTCCACGAGGCTCATTTGTCAGATTAAAAGTAAAATGATAACCATTAAGCAGGTACTAACGATAAACCCACGTTTCTATGTTCTCATTTTACATGAGTCTTCATTGGTTGTAAAAAGAATAGCCTGGCAATAAACAGGAAAAAAAGCTACGACATTATCAGCCCGAGGGTGATTAATCTATGTGATCCATTTCACGAAGTGAATTACTGAAACAATATTCTAATCCATTGATAATGACTGTCCATATATGTTGAGAAATATAAATGGATGACGCGCAAGAAGAAACAAACATTTAATCTCTTGTTGCACACAAAAATGACCTCATTTAGTTTAAAAGCTAGTATGAATAGACTAACAGGTGTAAAAAAAAAAAAAAAATCCCTACTTTCCTTTTCTAAAAAAATGAATACTAAATAGGGCTGGCATTTCATTCTGCCATCCACCGCAATCGCTTCTAACACAGATTACTCTTAAATGTGTTAAAACAGACCATGAAATGGCCTTTAAAGACATGCACACACACTTACAGAATCTCATAAAAGGCGAGTGATTTGTTTGGTCAGAGGCTCTCCTTTGTGGGGCTACTATGGAGCTTTTGTGTTGTGAAAGCCAGGAATGTTAGAGGTAAGGAGGGGCCTCACTGCAGGGAGCACAGAGGGATTACAACCAACCTGGGACTCTACCTCTTTCTGCCTCTGCTAATCATGTGTGTCTGTTTATGTGTTTAGTTATTTTAGGACCTCATCTGAAACTTTCCTGAGTAAAAAAAAAAAGAAAAAAAAAATCACTGAATCTATGGAGTGCACAGTTCTTTAAAAGATAAAAGAGTAGCTCTAAAATGAGCAAACATTATTAGGTGTAAATTAGGGCCAATGCACTATTCTTATAAAGGGAACAGTGGAAGGGGAAGTTTTAATTAAGTACACTGGAGCTGAACATGCAAGATTACGTCTTTATTTGGCCAAAATTAGCTAATTATGTACGCTTCTGTTTAAATACAAACAGCATAAATAATTTAAAGTACCTGAAGACACAATGTCTTGAAATCAAATAGTTGTGGGTTCACTCCTGACCTGTTGATGTGCCCCTAAGAAAAGACGTTAACCCCAAATCAGAGTGTGGATACTTGGAAATGCAGCTGGGCCAATGTGATCAATGTAAAAGGAACATAGAGCCATTTTATAGCACAGGAAAGTGATTATGTTACCTTCAGTTGCTATGAAAATGCTGTAGATATCAAAGACAAAGGAAGTTTGACTTTGCATTGTAGCTTTATTTGACATTTTTCCAACACTTCCCCTTCAGCACGGTTCAATGCTGTCCATTGATCCCGTTTTCTACCATTCTTTGGAGCTCAGCAGACACACAGCTCCACCAGGTGTTTGTCAATTGCTGCTGCCACTAGTCTGATGGAACTGTGTGGGGGAGATGTGGGAAAAGGGGTGCTCAAAGGGGGTGGGAGCATGGGTGGGTAAACAGGCTGCACATTGTATGAGCCATGGGAGTTTCAAAGATTTCTCAAACATCAATGAATGAGTCAAAGCAACACTCCGAGTCGATTTAGCATAATACCCCCCTTTAAAAATTCAAACACCAGACATACTGTAATATGTGTTATTGTGCATGGTGGAAGCCATCTTAGCACCACCACAGAAGCTAACGTCTACAGTCTTCCTTATTTCTGCTCTTCGGTGTACATCCAATCAGCACCAATGTAAATGAATGTTGCTCCTCGATTGGCTACACTGCAAACATCAGCCTAAATAGTCAAGTAGCAGCATGCCAAGCTGCATTCAAATATTTTATGCCTCCAGCCAAGGAGGACAGAACCAGCAGGAGGCTGGTATAACTGCACTGACTTAACTCACTTTGATCCCAGCAGTAGGAAGATGAGTTTCAGGAAGGAAATTATGTGATGTCATGGGGACGTTAAAACACACAATAGATAGATCAATATGTCAATAAATAACGCAAGATTATACATAATGACCTCATAAACTGACAATATTCAACAGAGTACTGATAGAAGTGCATTACGACACTATAATAGTCACTATGATGCTCGATTTTCAAGCTCTGCACTTCAAAATGATCGACAAATGTATACTGTGCATATCGACATTGTTTCACCAACGTAGCCATATCGTATTCTTTTTAAAGAACAGTTATTCTATAAATTTTAATAAATACATTTTAATGTAGAGATGTATCTATAAACAGAGTCTAAAAAAGGGTGACTATCTATTTCTGTTTGTTTCTATTAATTTAACTGCACCAATGTCAAATGTTTTGAAGTTAGCAAGTTACCATCAAGTTCTTTTTCCGGGTGAGTCAGTGTGTGTTTCGTCATTGATAAACTAAAGCAGAATATGTTTCGGGTGTGTTTGTGTTTCAGCCTCTATGAGAGAGTACAGCAAAGAGGAAGAGAGAGAGAGAGAAAGAGAGAGAGAGAGAGAGAGAGAGAGAAAGAGAGAGAGAGAGAGAGAGAGAGCATGTCCTGCTGAGACCCAGCTGTGTCTGCAATTAGCAGGAGGCATGGAATGATGATTGCTGGTGCGGCAATGCTAATGCCAAGTGACAGGCTTCCTTGTGAAGGAGAGGGAAAGGCTGCTGAGTCCCACAAAGCAACACTGTTTTTTTCTTTGGCACTTTCACTACACACATGCTAACACCAGTGTACACACACAACCCCATGTAGAGTCACACACAGATAAAAGAAAAAAAATAATAGTTATTAAGGTTAGTGAGGGAGGAGGCTCCTTAAATATGGACAAAGACGTTGTGTAACGCTACCCATGCTGCCTTACAGGCTAAATTGCTCTATTGCTTTCTAGTCCGAGGTACCTTCTCACCAGTAAGAGTTCGTTGATGATGTACATCTACCGTAGCTTTTTACAACGAGCTACAAGCCATCAGCCAGGCCCCCTCTGACCTTAACAACACCAACAGGCTCTAGTCTCTCCAGGTCTGTTCAGCAGAACCAAGCTTGACCCGCAGAGAACAGAACTCTGTGTAGAAGTCGAAAAGGACTCTGGATTGGGCACTGGGCGATATTCTTATTCTACACCATAAGTAACGTTGACACATTAAACGGCTAGTCCAAAATCCGCTAAGGTCAAAATGCTATCTGTTTTAGACTACTGCTCATGGATGGATTTGTTTAGAAAAATAAATTTTATGTTTGAGTGTTTTTTTTTTATATTATGATTTCTCATTATCATAACGTATTTTCAACATTTTCAATCAAAAGTGCGGCACAGAAAAAAATGCTTAGCCATGGCCTGTCTCTTCTACAATGCACATTGAAAACCCAATCCAAAATCTCTTTTCAATCACAAGAGCAGCACGACCACACATTGTCTGGGAAGTATAAAATCATTTGCTTCTTTGATCCCTCCACTGGCATACAGACTTCAAAAGAAATAAATGATCAGTTCTCTGATTTTCTTTGGGAAGCCGCCCTTCTTCACGTCATCTTCTTCATTAAGTCCTTTCAGTTCATTAGCAAAAAAAATCCTGCAGTTGTTATTGATATTATACTGTATGTCCGCTGTATGTCCTAGTCCATGTTTGCTTTATGTCTTGCATCATCCTCAGTGGGAGAAAGAAATCAAAACTCTAGTCCCCCTCTGACATCTGCAACAGAATCAAATGCAAACCTTCATGGAGTTTATCATGGCACCATCGGTTGAACACGAGGAAAGGAACCTTGTGCACAAACGACTCATTTGGCTCTTACAAGTAAAGTTGTAAAATACTTTTACACATACACCTGTAGGACATTATAGGTATAAGAATTTTGGCTTTTTCATTACCTACTTAAAATATTTACCTTCCTTGGCTGAAGAGTGATAAAAATATTAGCGTTGGACTCAGTGTACTCAAAGTTCTTTGTCAGCTCTTGCCCTTTATACCAAAAGCACAATCAAAACTGATAATTTATTGCTGTTTGAGCACAGTTAAATGGCAACAAAATGGGCTTTGTGGGCATCGCGTCCATGCAGCTGGCTGGAGGAGCGCTGAGGGGAAAAAGGATGGCCGGCCACCTCAGCAACGGCATCGTAGGAGAAAAGTAAATGTTTATCTCAGATCCGAGTTTCATTTCAGGCTGGCAATCTGGGTCTCTTTCAGAACTCTACCTGCAAGTGTCAGTTCAACGGGCAAGTGAGACTCAATAAAGAGCAACTTTATAAAAACACGGTGCCTTGAAGAATGAATGGCTGTATATCGGGGCAATGGGTGGTTGGGTTGAGGGGCCATGTTGTGAGGAACTAAACAGTTGGAATTACGGTCAGCAACCAGTCATTGAGTAAATATACAATGAGCTACAGAAAAGCTCTGTGGTTGACAATAAAAGGGAAAAAAAGCTGCCAGCTTCAGGCCCTGAGAAAAGTGAGCCATTCTACTTACAAAAAGCCGCTTAGGGGTGGATTGAGGAAAGAAAAAAGAAGGCTAAAACACTTGTGGGCTCAGGGAACTCTATAGGGGGAGTGAAAATGGAATAAGCCAGCAAGCACTTGAGGGCCCCGCCGAGAACCTGAATGGGATAGAGGGGTGTAGTGACTGAGGGGGGTCTGGGGAAGGTGAATGGCCTTCTTTTTGGGTCCAATTTGTCTCTTTTCACCCCACTCGCCCTGCTCCGGCTCTGACAGATGTACAAAGAAGGAGCGGCGCTGGGCCACTCATCCACATACACCCATGAGCAGCTGTCACTTTTGTCAGACAAGTTAATCAAACAAATGCCACCGTACCACCCTTTTTAATAAGGCAGAGGGAAGAGGAATGGAGGGGAACTGTGAAAGGGTGATAGAGACCGAAGAGATGACATGTGTGTCTTCGATCAATTCATCCCGCCTGCCCGCATCAATAAACGAGTGGGAGCGCGACAAAGGATAAGTTGCCATTAAACTTGTATTTTCCTCCTCTCGGGGTGATCAAGGTTTTAGTGTTCTTAGCCGCTTCCTCGCAGCAGCGCAGATCTGGGAATACTAGCGGAGGATTTAGCTGCACCCCCCTCCCCTAAAGAAAAACGACGGCAGAAAACAAAATGCATTCTCTCAGTAATTACAAAACACACTAAGCTGCTTAGAGACTTCATTAAATGGAAGTGAAACCTTTTGTGATTGTTTTGAATAGCCACATACAGTCTAACAGCTGGATATGTTTTCTTTGTTGTTGTAAACTCAGCCTATTACACATTTTTTTCTGCTGTTTGGTGATGTAATCTCGTTACAGTGATAATTTTAATAGGAGACAATTAATTAATCACAGGTGCGAAAAACAAAACAAAAAAAGTCATTCTGTTCAGGTCTAAAATTTAAGAACACTTTGATTCATTGCTGCATTTCGTAAAGCTAAATGGTTAAATCTTAAGCTATACACAGATACTGAACAACTGTTTCCATATCCAGTTGTTCAGTATTTGTGGATTCACTCATTCAAAGAGTTTCACGTAAAATTTAACTCCATATTATTCATGGGAAAGTTAATGCAGCTGGAAAAGGTGAAATATTACATTCTACTGGCTGGCGTTTGCAAAGCAGCCAATCCTGGAGCGTCATTCATTTTTCTTGCAGATGATTGGCTAAACCCCAGGAGAGGAGATGAGGGAGATGATACATATAAAAGCCTCTGTGGTATTTACAGGACACTTTTTCAACATGTCAATTAAAGTCAAAAACATAACACAATAAACAGAGAACCACACATCGCAGAAGCAAATAAAGAGAAGTTATAAAAAGTTATAATCCGGATTAAAACTCATGATGTTCCACCTATTATTAGTCAAAGGCAGTTATAAGCAAATGAGTTCTTAGCCTTCATTTAAAGCAACAAACATTTCTGGAAGTTTGTTGCAGATAAAAGGAGCATGAAAACTGAATTTTGCTTCTCCATGAAAAAACGGTTGAAGCCATCAGACGAGTGGATATGCTGAAACTTCGGAGCAAGTTGTTTATTCTGAGGATGAAGAGTAGACTAGAACCAGAAGACCTAAAGAGGTCTAGAAGGTTGATACAACAACAACAGATAATTGATGTACTTTGGTGCTAAGGCGTTCAGTGATTTATAAACTAATAAACAGTATTTTAAAGTCTATTCTCTGAGCTACAGGGAGCCAGTGGAAAGAATGGCTCCCTGTGAGAAAGTTAAATAAAGTACAGGAAACAACATATGTGCTTTTTGGGTTCATCATAAACAAAATTAGATAAAAAGAAATATATAGCTTTTCAGATTTAAGAATTATAATTCTGTGGTGACACTTTATTTGGGGTGTGCATAAGACTGACATGACACTGTCATAAACATGACATACATAACATGCTATGGAAATGAAGGAGTCTTTATGAATGTTTATGACTGTTGTCATGAAGTGTCATTTGGTAAATAATGACACTTTTAATTCAAAGTTGACAATTTTAATGGACTTTTAAAACAACTTTAAGTGCAACTTTGCCTTATCGCTGAGATAAGGGTGTCCAATGATGTGTTCTGTATTTTCAAATACGAGTGAAGTCAAGTGATGTGACATCAGTTTTATAAAATTGTTCTCTTTGCTGGGAGCTGGCAGTTCAGAAGACAGTGAAGCGGTGAAGCGTCCCCGGACAGCCAAGTGACGGCAGTCGACTGTCTGCTGGCATTCTGTGCCACACCACCCAGTAATTATCAACCCCCCGACGCCGACCCCGGCACAACCAGAGCAGCAGGAGAAACGACAACCTTTAATTGTCCCGTCTGAAACTTGATCTGACCCCTTCTGCTCCGTGGCACGCATCGAGTCGGCGAACGCAGCGAGACAAGCGGGAGCATCAGCAACCGAAAGTGATTTAATGCACAAGTGCAATTTTGCCACACTTGCGAGTCTGATAACCATCCAAGGTCAACGGAAATACTTCAAATCAATCAATGAGCCGCACTCCTAATCCTCTCTGGGCAAAGACAGATTAAGTGTATAATTGACTGATGTAATCCCAGTATCTGCAACTCCAGGGGGCGGGAGGCAAAGGGGAGAGGAGGGGGAGGGACAAGGTGGCTCAAAGATTTACTGGCCAACAGCCTCATCTGTGTATTCCTCATTCTTAACTTGCTTTTTTTTCCCCTCTGCATTTACCCTACCTGCTTGGCTTGCACACTGAGATGATTGCGAGGGGTGGAGGAGGGAGGGGTATCAGTTTTACAGCTGTGGTGTATCAGTGTGAGGCTGGATTTGGCTCAGACTAAATGCAGAGCTTTTTTTTTTTTTTTTTAATCAGCAATCCCCAGTCTGTGCAATGCTAAATTCCGCCCCACCCCACCACCCCCATCAATTTAAGTACATCTGCTTTAATCTGAGCCTCTCTGGCCACCGTTTTGAGAGCAAGTGAGGGTGCAGCAGACAAAAACAAAATCTATTTTTTGCCTATGCTTTTGACACATGTAAATGAGTTATAGACACACACAGCTTTAGAGAATTATTGCAAGTCATCATCATCATAAACCTTTAAATAGTAGCCAAAAAACCACAGCACTGATAATTAGGTCAAAGAAAGAAATTACTATAAGAAAGAAATCAAACTTCTTCCAAAACCTGACTAACATTCTTTTTCTCTCCAATGAAAAACTGCAGTAAAACAAATAAAGGTTGCAAACTGTACATGTTTCGGGTATCTGATTCAATATTAAGACATCTAGAATGTCACACAAATTGTTTAGCACTTTATCAAGTCCGAAGACTCCAATGTGCTTCACACCACATTCAGTTATTCACCAATTCTTTCACACGCTGATGGCGATGAGCTACATTGTAGCCACAGCTGTAGGCAGACTGACTACAGCAGTTTCGGACCAGCAACCCACCAGTTCCAGGACAAATCCCTACTTCCTGCTCTGCTGCTGAATGAGCTCCATCCTCCGTCACTGATAACGCGGTATTGTTGCAAAGTATTTTTATTTCTGACAAAATCAAGCTAGAGTGCTCTCACAGATTCGACATGTGAAGTTAAGCAGGTTTCAACTTCAAAAGCCTTTGAAAAACATCACTGACTCCTACCTTAGGACACAAGAGTGCAAAGTATCATTTTAAAATGTGACCAGTGTATTTGTCCTCTCTTTTTGTTAATCAGTGGATGAAAGCTGTTCAGTTCAGAGACAAAATTTCACAAAAAAAAAAAAAGACCTTGGGATATGATAGATCACAAAGAAAACAACTTCATAGCAGCTAAGGGGATTTCAGAGGCGCATTTAGGGTTTAATCATTGTGCCTCACACACCTGTTTTCAGAGCAATCTCACAAAACTGCAAAATATATAGTGGAATGATTGGATTAACACATTTCTAAGCTGCCGATGAAAGGATGAGTCATCCTTGGACATCTCTCTCTCTTCCTATCACTTTCAAAACACGTCCACGCACACGCACACACACACACACACACACACACACACACACACACACACATCATTGTACTTCTATACAGACTTCCACTCATTTTAGTGTCTGCATTTATGACTAACCACCCAAATATTTTCCTCAGCCCTAACCATTACCAGTCTATTTCTAACCCCATCAAAGCTTAATTCATAGCTTACCTCTAAATCTAACTAGTGGAGCACAGCAGAACTGCAAGATAAAGTGAGGACTGGGAAAAAGTCCTCACTTTACACAAATGACCTCCTGTTGTTGGTAAATGTTGTGAAAGTGGTCCCCTACACGTGGTATATACAAGTACACACACTCACATGCACACCTACTCCAAATAACACAAATAACACACAATCAGACACACACACTTCCCCAAAAACTTGTTTTAAAAAAATCTCCTCCGATGTGCCCCTCCTTCACTCTGGAATCTCTGAAAGAATATTTAAGGCCAATCTGCCTGCATCCCCACACATGCTGCTTTGAAAAGATTCAGTCTTACACCGCACACCCGTCAGCCTGATGGGAGCACTGACACATAAATTGGCACTAATAGACTCTTTTAAAACAATGACCTTACTGTGGCTGACACTAAGTGCATGACAAAAGCCTAAATAAAGTGACACACAGTATAGACAATGGCAGCAAGACATGGTTAGAGTTAATTTAATTTACCTAGAGTCTCATAATCCAGCCCCCATTCTCATCAATAAAGTGAGTCTTACAAATACTCACTTTATTGGAGGTGGATTAACAATATTTCATCTGACATCTCATGTTTATCTTAAAAAATGTTTCCTAAGGAAAATGTATTTTGATGAAAAATTAAGTAAAGACCACATTTCTTTTTTGTATTGTTTTTTACAAATACAAAATGCCGGGAGCGTCCGCCGTTAGTCGCAGCTCTCTTCCTCGCAGTACCTGGTTTAACTTTCTCTGTTTGCCTGCTGCGACTCAAAATGTTTTTGTTTTATTTTCAAATTTGACAGTGTTTCTGAAGTTAGGTAGGACTTTGTCACCAGCACAGAATGTTCAGCAAACATTAATACCATCATCTTTAGCTGATACAAACTCAAAACAGTGATGGCATGTCCAGCTAAAAGCATGATCTCTTTCCTCCCTCTGTTGTTGTGTGTGGTACTAAATGCTTTGTACAAATTTTACAGAATGGAGGTGTGATGCAGTGTAAACGTGGTGTGCAAATCGGGGGTTGGCCCTAATCTGCACTGCTTGCGTCTGCAGTTCACCACAGAACGGACTACACAGTAACAACCTGTTATGGTCAATGAGAGCGTTTAGTATCTCTGCGCCGACATCCAGCAAAATTATCCCCAATAGATGTGAGCTATGCTGATGATGTGATTTGTGACGCCACTTAACACGACGCAAGAAGACTGAAAAAATATCAGTTTACAAAGAAAGATGATAAAAATAGAAATGCACAGTGACTTGTTTAAGTAACTTTAATTTGATTACTGGTTTGGAAATAGTAATAGTAGTCATATTAGAGCAACGCGTTGCCAGCATCGCTGATCTTCAGTGTCTGAGCTCCATTCTTGAACTTTTAGTTTTATGGAAACATGAACGCTCAAGTTAATATATTCTTTCCAGTTTTCCAGAGCCGAGTGTGACGACACACAGAAAACAAGTCCGACTTAGTAGGAATGAGTGAAGTAAACGGCTGTTTGAGGACTTACTGTCTTGATGTGATTAGAAATATAATCTCTTTTGTACGGCACCCTCTTATTCTGCACTACGGCTTTAAAAACTTTAATCTTGTCAGTCGGTGACAAGATGGGTATTCTGCTGGCTAAAAACAGATCCAGTCTTGAAAAGTCAGAATAGATTGTAAAATGTTGAGCAAAAACTGTTTTCTAAGCATGTTGTTGTTTTTTTTAAACCTTTGGGTAACGACAGCTCAGGAGGTAGGTGTTCATTTGGTTAGTAAAAAAAATAAAAAAATACAGAGGGAGGGAATAAGTTCCCAAGGATTAGTGGGAGACCATGTTGACCCTATTTTAAAGACACCCAAACAGACAGAAAACTGCTGAAAGTGATGTCATGTGATGGTAGATGTTAATGCTCATTTGTTGCAACTTATCCACATTTGAGATGGAGAGATATTAAGAAGTCATGTCTTTTATTCTGTATTTCTCTCTTATAAGCTGAATATCTCTCTAATACATCCTGTAAAGGAGTGGAGTATTTAGACCACAGCCATTTTCAACTGGACATTTTCCCATGTGGAAAACCTGAGCGGCAAATTACACATTGTTGGTGTTCAGAAACAGAGTTTTACTGCATCCTAAGCTGTCACAATGTCCCCACTGGGAAGGCACAGATTCTTAGTGTGTCCTAACAATGAACCAAGACTTGGTGCAATTCTCCAAGTAAACACATTCAGTAACTCAATATATAAGAATGAATACTTAGTTACTAATGAAAATGATAATTATAATCATAGTGATAGAAAAAGCCTTACCAGATATATTATATATTGCTTCCATAAATGTTTAGATTAAGACTCGGTCGACTTTTCTGATCCCAACTTGGTTTTACTACATTGCTGGATTTAAAAGCTGACCAATCTTAGTGAATTTTAGTCATAATTTGACAAACATTAAATATTTTGAATACGGTTGAAGAAGTTAAAGTGTTGAATAAAAAAAAGTGTGATGACATTTAAAAGTAAAGACTTATTTTAATATTGATATTTTAGTGAACAACTTGACTGTCATGTAATATGTAGATATAACATCACTACGGAAGATTATATATATGTTGTTCTGGCAATTAGTTTCCATTAAATTAGATTCAATTTAATTCAACTTTGTACAGAGCGATGAAACCAAAAATGCTTTTAGCAGTCATTTAACAGGCTTATAAAAGCCCACATGACTTGACTTAAATGCTAATCTCATATTGTTCCTGCCATGTTGAACCAGACAAAAGGAAAAAGGGAAGAAAAAGAAAAACATCTGAAAAAAGAATGGATTGTAAAAAAGCACAACAGGGCCGCAGAGAGCAGTTGCTGACACCTTCACACGCCTCTTTGGTGCTGAGGGAAGAACTGATCTGGAATGACAACAAAGAAACTAAAGCGAACACAAATTTCAGCAGCAGTCTCCTAGGTGAGGGGAAAAAAAGGCTACATGGCAAGACAGCGGTCAAGTGTCAGACACCTCTCCATCAACAACAGTCACACAAACAGGGACTGAGACAAAATGAGAGAGGCACAAACCTAAGGCCTAAATTCAACACAGCTACACATGGAAAGAGGCAGGCCGATGAACATACAGTTTGAGAAGAGCTGCAGGGAAGCTCAGCCTTCACAGGAACTAGTTTCAACGTTAGCACACACTAACTAAAGCTGAATTATGTTTTGTGCACGGTTCTCTACATAAAGCTGCTGAGTTAAGGTTCACATGTTCCAACATGAACATTTTGATGAAACATTATTTCTTGCAGTCAATACACCGAAGTACTGCGTGATTTCAGATGTTTGGCTGTCATGGCCAGTAGTTACAGTTTCCGTTTTTTTTTAAACTCCCCCTGAAGGCAGCTGCCACAGACCCACTGTTTGATACATGTCACCCATTTATTAAGGTGAACAACTTTACATATTCAGTCGACTTAAAAGGACATTTAGAGCTGCTGGCCCTTTTCAGTAGGAATGTTGTAAAGTTTTACAACCCAGTTTTACCCAGTTGCTAACATTTGACCTGTAATGAGCCACTTCTACACTATGTTTCTTGCTGAAAATTGCCTGCACTGTAACTTTCATTTAAGAAATGGTCAAATTTGAGTGAAAGTAAAGAGAAAAATTCAACCAAAATGTGCTTGTTTTAATATAAGAGCTTATAAAAAAAGCTTCACAAAAGTATTTCGATATTTCTATCATTCATAACTCGGTTGCTGAGTAAAGTGTGGGTGTGGATTTGTACAGAAAGCAGGCGTTGCTGCTTACGTACGTCAAAAAGTCTCTCGACGTAAATCTCCTCGTTGACCTTCTCGCGCAGCATGTCCTGGGAATGACGAACAAAGGTGACATAGCAGTCTGCGACATCCATCCCTGGCTTCTGCAAGACAGCAAATAAAGACAAACACAGATGGAGATGAAGATGCACTTAAAGCTCGATGTTCTTTTCCTTTTTTTAAAATAAACACACATCCGATATTTGATTAACACTCCTTTTTTTTGGATCTAATTAATTTATCCTTAGGGAAATGGATATGTACCTCATACTTTCAAAGGTGGTTTAATTAAAATGCTATTAAAAAAAACAGATAAAACAGAAATCCTAGCCAATTAGTTGAGTGAACATTTTTAACAAAATAATCTGGAGGTTTTAATGCATGCTATATTTTAATGCATCATTACACCGAAAAAGCTGTGAAAATTTCCTGACGATATCATTGCAGCAAAAATAGACTTGTTTCTATGCTGGTCCCGCTCGGTCTCAGTGTTGCAGTAAAACAAAATTACTCTACAGAGGCTGAGAAGACAGAATGACAACAGGTTGGCATGAAGCTGATTTTTCAGGGAACTCATTTGAGTACAAATCTTTTTCATTAACCAGGTAGTTCCAGTTACACAAGGCTCTGTACATGGACTAATATTCATCACTTATATCTCATGCTGTATCTTGACAAAAAAGTCTGGCTGACTTTCAGTTTTTGCATGTCAGTTTAAATACACCTTTGCAACAAACTGCTCAGTCAGTCACCTCCCCTGGTTGACATAAATTTACTACCATCTCTTGACCAGAACAATTTCTTTAAACACTAAATATGTTGATGTGAACACACTGAAACACAGCATCTCTACAAGTTTCACATATCTTCAGATATTTTTTGTTCCTCCATTCTTCTTTGTAATTTGTCATTTCTTTCAGGTCTAATGGAGAGGATCTGTGCAAATCAGTTTTCTAGTGCTGCCCCGGATTCTCAGTTGAATTTAGGTATGGGCTGAAAAAGAACCATATCGACACATGGAATTGCTCAAATCTAACCCATCTAACCCATGCTCATTCAGGAGGCGTGAACACTGCAGGATAGTTGATGCAACCTGATGTGTTTTTCTTAGATAAAAAACCTTTTACCAATTTAACCTCCCTGGAACTGTCACCAACTCATGGTGATATTAGAGAAGCCAAAGACGATGGATTGATGGAAGGAAGACAGCCTGGTCTTGCTAACCAAGAAATGAACCCTACCAACAAAAAATATGAGTATTTGTTTACTTGGGATGTTTTTCTGCAACAAACAAAATTCTGAGCCCTCACTCAGACTGCTGGATGATTCCCCAACATTTAACTCTAACTTCTGTACCAAAACAGTTCTCTTTTCTTGAATCCCAACCTTCCACAACAAGTCAAAAAATCTGCATAGAATCTATTATTTGCTTTTGCAGACCACACAAGTTCAGGATACTGTATCGACTTGTCTTTGTTTAGAGAAAGGCTTTACTTATTTCCTGAACGTGCCTAAAACTACGCATGAACCTAAATTCAATTTGCACAATACCCGGAACCCTAAATCCTGACAAAAGACCAACTTTGAACAGTGGTGTTCAAAGTCGGTCTTCGAGGGCCGGCACCCTGCATGTTTTAGTTCCCTCCCTGGTGGTAGTAACAACCTTTACAGCATGTCAATGTTCTTCTTAGGCCTTCTGCAGAGCCATCATTTGATCCAGGTGCGTTAAACCAGGGAGAGAACTAAAACATGCCGGATGCCGGCCCTCAAGGACCGACTTTGAAAACACCACTGAACATCGAGGACGAATTCATCGCTGAACACCTCACTACAATAGACCGTATTACTTCATTTAAATCTGGGATTCCTCTTATGAAAAGCCTTTGCTAATCAAACCTGTGTGGACACATCAAAAGAAGTAATTTTGTCAGCAAAACTCTCTTTTCATGCATCAGGGATACAACTGTAACACGATTTGCATGCAAGGCCAGAAACTGTGAGCCCCTGCTAGCATACACAGTGCCTATTTGCAAGGCATTAATTTAAAATTTGTTGCAATGGCCGAAGTGTTGGCAGCGAATGGAAATCTGATGTGAACACAGTCAAATGCACAAATCCTCAGCGCCAACCTGACAGCAGAAGTGGCATGTGTTGTCCAACACTGACTCGTGATGTATGTTGCACTGAAAGAGAGAAGCACGAGGCATGGCTGTCTGCCAGTGTCTGGCCACATGCAAATGAATTGTCATTTGGGTAGGAAACATGGGGACGTTTGACAAAAAAGAAATATGACAAAAGCTACCATCTGGATTTTGGTTTTCCATGTGAAATCACGGTCAAATATTTACACATGCACAATGGGGAAAAAAAAAAACACAAACATGCAATGAGAACTGCTTAGGAGGACATTCCCTTCGATCACTGAGATTTTCAGTTCTACAGAAGTTTTCAAGACATCACTCTAGAACTGGATTTACTAAACTGCAACGTTCTTAAGGAGCGTCTTAGTTGCATATGTGAATTTCCTAAAAAAAAATAAAAATGTATATTTTATATATACACAATTTTTTTTTATTTTATATGTATAAAATAAAACAAAATAAAGAAATATGAAAAATTTGTGATCAAACTTCTATGGAGAATATTTTCATCTAGTACAATATAATAATTTTTTCATAAGTAAAATTGATTCTGCTAAAAATAAAACTTTTGGCGTTATCCTGAATGTAACTGTAGAACCTGGTCTCTTTGGAACGTTTTGATTCAGTTGAGCTTTCCGAGTTATCAAAAATATTCGCTTCAAGTTCCTCCATGCTGGACCTAATTCGAGCTACATTATCGAAAGTGTTCCCTTTATATGTTTTTCCACTAGACTGCCTCTAAGCAGTTAGGTCCCGGTTTGGTCCTGGTTCGGTCCCGGTCCGATTCATTTTCCATTAGTAGATCCAGATCGGCTCTGCCCGTCTGTTCTCAGATTTTCATACCTACTTCAGGGGTAGAACTAGCTGGACCAAGTCAGTTATGGTGTTCCGCTTATTTGTGCTACCCGTAAATCCGTCCTACCTTGTGGTAATGCGCACATCGATGCTACGTCACGGTGGGAAAATCTGACGAGGTAGCACTGATAGAACACCGACAACCTGTCTTGCAGGACAAACTCCTAACTCTAAAGTCACAGTTTCCAACTTATGTATAGCAATCAAAGCTGCTGTTATTACTCTTGTCCCATTTAAGTTTAAGGCTTCACAGCTTAGGTTTTCTTCACATTGTGTGTGTTCAGCTGCTTGTTAAAAGACAGGCTACCACAAAAAGCAGATACAAGTATTAATACTTACAGGTACATCCACATACTTTGAGGCAGCTTTTACCTTTAAAAGAAAGGCATAGAAAGGGGTTAGCATCATTACTCTAACTGTGAAACCGCTTTTAAGAGGAAGGGCTACTATGCTGAGACTGTTCATAGCACAGTGGTTAGTGCCTGCTGAACTAGCAGCCGTGACTTGCGGTGCATTTAGCAACAAACGTGCACTCACTAATTCAATATGTTTTGTCCCCACAATACTGCAGATATCCAGCTGAGATGTTAAGCTATTTCATGGTGAGAGCGCCTTCATAAAAGGTCAAACTGTATGACAAGAAACACCAAACAGCTCTGAGTCCAAAATGACTGATTATCAAATTACAATGTTTCAGTTGATCAGGAAGGTGACATACGATCAACAGGCTGATTTTTAAATTCACTGCAACTGATAAGCTTGCAAGAATTATGTTAATAATGGAAATTTAGATGATGAATACTGTCAGAAGGAATGAATAAAGGATGTACTTACTGTGAAAGATAAGAAGGAAGAGAAGAGGGTCCCTTCATCATATCTAGAGAGTTTAGATAACACACTCTCTAGAATGACCACAAACTAAAAGCAAAACAGGAGAAATATTAAACCATGATAATCAAAGGATTTGAAAAGTACAAAAAATGTTAAATGTTAATTGATTTAAAGTTTTATTCAACAAAAATATCTGCGGATAATTGTTTTCCATCAGAAAGAGAAGTCCAACACAGAGGCATCTTTGGAGTACAACATGGTCCCAGCTGTGCATGAAGGTGAGACCATGCACCTTTGACACCTAGGCTCTTATTCCGTGCCCCCCCTCGATTGTCTGCCACCGAACTTGTAACACCTGCACTTGATGGGCTCAGGGGAAGAGAGTCCACTCAAGCCAAAGCCTGACCACCAGGTTCTCATCGGTGAACTCCCCAGCCCTGGTCTCTCTCGTCCAAATTTACAAGTTTGTCTTTTTTGTGTTCTGCAATTCAATCAAAGTCACTGAGTCAAGCTTTGTGTGACCTCATCCGTTTAGGACAATTTGCCATTGAAGATGCTGACCACAAAGCGGTGGCCCATACAATGGAGCCCCAACAGCGATAAGGGTACTCAAACCTCTCGTCAGCGTGGCTATTCACCAGAAGGAAACATCTGAGGGACTGCTTTGAATCCCAACAAATGTGTCTTTCCTTTCATTTTCTCACGTTATGTGGTCTAAAAGCACGCTCAGTGGTGTTGTACCTTTGCAACCAAAAGAGTAATCATCTCCTTCACCGTCTCCTCAATCAGATGGTCGATTTGGGAGTGGTATTGTCTCTGCGGATGAAAACAACACAGTATTAGGCATTTTATCTGCATTTATAAACATTTCTGAAAGAAAAATGACATCTGTCCATGTGTCTTTTTTTATTTCCTCAGCAAATTTCTAAACAATAGATCTCCATCTATCCAAAAGATTTTATGTTTTCATTTTAACATTTTTTAGCTATATTTGAGTGTTTAAAAAAGAAATGCTTATGTTTTTTACAAAATTGTTTTTGTTTCTATACTAAATAAAAATTATATGCAATGAAACTAAATAGGTATAAACTAGATTATTAGATAACCATTAATTAATCCACCACAATGATGGTAGTAATACAAACTGGGGGAGAACAGAGGATAAGAGGGGACCTTTATGAATTCCTCTGGTAAAAACGTTGTGTTTTAAGTTATGCAAATGAGAAAGGGGTAAAGTGAATTACTCACCTCTCTTGGTACTTTTATTTTAGTCATTCATTATAGAAATAAAATATACAAATTTAGGTGAAATATGTAAATTAATGAAGTGCTCTGCGGATATTTATTTCACATAAAGGGAAAGAGAACAGAGAAAAGAACTTAAGAAACATTCATTCAGCAAAAATAATCTGCTTTTACGGAGAGGGGTAGAAACACTGCAAGAGGACTTCTTTCCTCTGACAAAACTGTGAAGGACTTAGGAATAATGAATTCATCGTCAGTAATTAGTATCAGTCTGGAGACTGTGCAAAACATGAGATCTCTCACATTCATCCCATGTATATTCAATACTATCTACACATATGGTAATGAAATCCAAACAATTCAAGTGAAGGAAGACAGACAGTGAAAACTGATGACTAATTATTCATTTGGGAATTAATGGGGGGCCTGGGTGCGGGGAAGAGGGTGGTGTGACTCGGGAGTTTCATTTAGATTTTGGTCACACTTACCCATTGTCTGACAAACTCCATACGGTAGAGAGGGACGGAAAACAGAAAACGTCGCAAAGGAAAATGGCATGCCACGTGCAAAATTACACAAAAAGCAGAAATGTAAAAGCAATCAAATGTTCATCTCGCATAAAAAAAAATGCTTTTACACCTTTGTAGGCATTTGCCCTTAAAAGTGCTCCAGCCACCACAGCAGCAGTTTCAAACTGGAGTGAGAATATTAAAGGAGAAGATGGAAGAGAACGGAAAGGGAAACCTTACCTCCTGACCGAGGTCCACCGCACACAGTTTGGCCGACTGGGACTTGGCATCCACCATGACATTAAACATGGTGCAGATGGACTGAGGCACGCGGAAATCTGTGGTCCGGCTGCTTCTCTGCAGCTTGGCCTCAAATGCTGCCCGTGTCCTTTAAAAGGCGGAATGACTGTTCAACATCAAAGCCACATATATGTAAATGAAGATATATGTGACTATATGTATATGTATACACACTCCCTGGCCAAAATAAGAAGTCTCCACCTGAATTTAAATGAATAAATATGTCTGAGCCTCCAGCTGGATAGTTGGGAACTGTCTTTCTGTCATGATGGTATTAAGTTTTCTGACCCACATGCACAGACACCATCAGGAGACAAGTAAAAATCAAAGACTTTATTATAAAAACAAATAAATGTTGAAAAATCCAGGGAAAAACTGGAGGCATGGAATCAGAAACCCTGCAAGGAGACAGAACGGATGAGGTCGAGCTGATGGTCGAATGTCTAGAAAATTGTGTACAGCGATTACTTGAGTTTGTTGTGGATGGGGACGCCAGGGAGAGGTCAGCGGAACGCGGTTGTTGGTTCTTGTGAGGCTTTCCAGGAAGCAAATAAGCATCTCACAGCCGAGGAGGAATGACAAGGAAGGAGGATCGTTGGAGGAAATAAATCTTGTGACATTGCAGAAGTTTCTCGAAACAATGCCACAGCAAATGTGTGCTGTAATCAAAGCTAAAGGTGATCCAACAAAATATTAGAGTGTGGGACCCTTTCTATTGGCCAAGTGGTGCATTAGCAATTCTCTCGTCGGCTAAGAAAAGAAACTCTGACCTAAAACATTAATCTAGCAATATGAATACCCTGTCCAAAAAGTGGTTACCGTTTTATACAGGATTCTATCATGTCACTGGACATCAGCTTCAGCCTGGTTTCTAGGTGCTTGCCGAACTCTTCTTCCGGCCAGTGGAGATCTCTGATGAACGTCTGCAGAGCGTCCAGCTTCCAGAACAGGTCCTCTGAAGTTGCTGAGCCATTGCTACAGAACCACAGATCAGAATCATATAAACCCAAACTGATGACTGAGATACAGCAAAAAAACATTCCCTGCTTATTCAATTGTTCTATTCATACAATAATATTTGTACTCATATTCATATTAAGTGCAAGAAAAAAGGTAAAAAATGAAATGAAGTCATCAAGCCTGTCTAGCTACAATTTTCAGTGTCAAAAATGAATAATTTCATAGCCAATGGTTTTATCTGAATAAGATATCTGCATGATGAAGCATTCACATTTGCATAATTTGACAAATTAAAACTGTCATACGCATTAAACAGGAACTAGAGCTAAATTGTAGCTGTTCATCAGCCACTGTGTATGTAAGGTAAATTTAGGAAATGTGTGAGAATGATTTTTTTTCAATAACTTTTCACATACAAGAAGAAGATGGAAAAAAGAAATGAAACATTCTTCAACGCATACATTTACAAAAGATTAGGACTACTCAGGAAGAAACTCAGGGAAAGACAAATGTACATGATAACATTGATAACTACACAGATCTTAGGGTTCAACTTTCTTTTAAAATCAGGTTTTGATGTTAAAAGAAAACCTTTTCTTTGTTAAGACATTAAAATTCAAGTGTCACATAAAACTCTGATTATGTAGAAGAGTGCCAAAACCATTACCGACAGCAGTATCTGTCATGATATGCAGTGGTGAGGAAGACACAGCAGACCCAAGTTAAGGCTGAAGAGTGACTGATGATGAATTTAATGATAAATAAACACAACAGTCCAAAATGCAGGCAGAACAGAATGAGGACAACACTTGAGACTCAATAGACGCAGAAACCTAAATGGATACACAGAAAAAACCAAATCCTCACAGTATTAAAGTCATTAAAATCATGGGGTCAATGTATGAGATCAAACAAATACAAATGTACTTGTGCATTCCTGAGCTACAAATACACTGAACAAAAACACAAATACAACACTTTTATTTTTGCTTCCATTTTTTCATGAGCTGAACTCAAAGATCTCAAATAGTTTCTATATACACAAAATGTTCACACATTTAAATAATTTGCTATTAATTTGGCACGCTTCACCCTCCATAGCCCAGAACATGTGTGCGTGCTACGGCACTGCAAGAGCAATACACACTCTGAATCACAATTAGCTGTTATCCAACTGAGTGGAGAAAAGTTGGGTATTTGTGGGAGGCTAACACTTGGTCCTGTTACATTTGGTAGTTTGGGCATTTGGATGTTGACACTCAGCAGAGTGCTTGCTATGCTCCTGTGGAGAGAATAACAGAAGACATGGATCTGCAGTCAAGCCTGGAGCAACAGAGGCACACAAAGCAACGTGACCAAGAGAATGGTGGAGGCCTACTTGAAGACACAATTAAGACATTTTTAGAAACATATTAGGAGCCATGAAAAAAATGGGCTGATAAGAAACAGCGCGATTACAATAGGCCTTCGCAGCGCTTAGCTGCTCGGGCCTAATAATGGATGGATCTGTCTGTAGATCGGTTCTAAAGTTTTTTAGTAGCCAACGTCATCGTCACAAGATCAGAGCGAGATGAAGGAAGCTGGTAAAAAAGAAAGCACAAGCAGCGATGCAGCTTTGTGGAGCATTGACTGTAGGGAAGACTGTTTGCATGTGTAGCCAGAACCAGGAGACGTCTGACTCTGATATGATCAACTTTCGTGACACAGATATCTTTCATAATTTCATAATCATGACTTTCAGCCAGCGTTGACATCCTGGTTTACTGCGTCAGAATTATGACGCATGTCTCATAAATGGCACAGAGTGGCATAATTGTTCAGACAGCAGGGATTTTTAAAATTATCGATAATTTTAGTTCCGTATGTAGAAGCAGTACAGATCGTATTTTTTTGGGGGTGAAGAGATTGGAATTGGGTTGTGCAGACTGCCTGAAAAAGTCAAGATATGGGCAAAAAAAGCATATTTGAGTCGGATTTGCCTGCTGTGTGAGCGTAGCCTCACTCATCAGGCTCCTCTCCTGCGGAAGCAGTTCCTAGTTCCAGTCCACGAGGCAGACGGCCGGTCTACTTATACTAGTAGGCTTAAAACTTTTCTTTGTGATGAAGCTTAGAGTTTAAATATCCACCATGTTGTCTTCAAATAACATGGTGGATGTAGGAAGCTGCAGTTGCTGGATCGTTGTGTCTTGTGTCTCTGAAACAGTTGTTTTCTTGCCGATGGAAACAAACTGTCCTCTAGGACGGCCCAGTATTTTATTGCTCATTTTACCTTCTACTTTTACAAGCCTTCCAGGGTACTGCTGCAAAGATGTATCCAGAGCATGATGCTGTCATCACATCTTGTCTGATGGTCAAAAAGCTACATGTTTTCACTCGTCAGTCATAAGAACTTTCTTTCACTTGATCATGCAGTCTCACTCATGCCTTTTGGCAAGCTCTCACCAAACGTTGATACAAGTTTTCTTGGCCAAACTTGGCCAACACGACTGAATCAAATGACTGAATGACCTCATCAGAATGCAGTCACGTTCTGACAGTCAGTTCTGCTAATGATAGAGAGCCACAGGCACCCCATTGTCAGTGATTCTCTTGGGCAGTGGCGCCCCCAAGGGGGTGCCATAGTCACCCCTGGAAAGACGCTTGCCACCCTACCCCAGGGAATAAAGCCTACAAAGGCTTGCGAGTCAGAAAATGCAGTAAGAAAACAAAATCCACAATCCTTAAATTTGAAGCAATCCAGTAATGAGGGTAGAAAATAACATGGTGGATGTTATTTTCATTGGAACCAACCACAAAAGTTGGTTCCAATGAACAACTTTCAAAGGACAAAAAACTATCAAAGGTAAAACTGAGGTGAGAAGCCATGAGAACCTGCTTCTCCTTTGAAAGACAGTCTGCAAACACACACTAGAGATTTTTATTAGAAATGCAACAGTACCAAATATGACCATTCTACAGAAAAATGTATAAAGGTACCACATTCTCCAAATAATTTCAACAAGTATTTTTTATGCACATACTATACTACACAAGATTTTGTTTTACATGTAATGCGGTAAAATTAACATAGGTAACAGATTTAAAGTGGGATTACAACAGGGAAACAAAAAAGTACAATGAATGAAATGTAATAGAGAGTGTAATGCAGAACTAGGACTCATCCTGTAAAGTGGTGTTAGCATAAATGTTATTTTTGTGCTGCTTTCTCATGCTGTATTTGCTTGATGCATTTATTATTTTTCATGATTCACAGTTGTTCATAGTAGTTTAGCATTGACCACACACAAGATAATTGCTTTGGTACATTTTTTTTTCTGTCTACAACAGTAAAATAATTTTGGGGTTCCTGTCTCTGTTCCTCTCCGCTGTGAGTGGCGCACAGTGCAGTGCGGAAAAGGACGTGAGGAGGATGGGAGGGAAATGAAACACGTGACGGAAATAATCCTAAAAGTACAGGGGTCTGTGTGTTGATGGCACACACAAAAAAAATGTATGTTGTTACAAGGAATTTGAGTTAATCCAGGATTAACACGTTCATTTTAACATATCTAGTTAAAAATAAAAGCTATGAAATTGATTCCAACAAGCTGGTATTATTTTGGACTCAACTGTATGAAGTAAGCCACGTGTAGGTAACTCTACAAAGAGTATAAGAGAAGATAAAAGAAAAAACTGTAAATTCTTACTTTACTGGTTCCCAGCACTCTCTTTCAAAGCCTCTGTGGATGGACTGAGCGATGGACGACTCCATCAGGTCCACGTATCGCACCACCAGAGGGGCGTACAGGTCCTGGAGGTGTTTGTGGAACTTTCCATTGCACAGGTTGTCTGTAAGACCGAACCGGAGAAGAGAAATAATGTGTCAAGCATGTTTCTTCATGTGCAAATTACACCAAGCACAATATAATCACCAGAACGAAGGGACACATCTTCACTGGTTATCCATAAAAATCCATCGACTTCAAGATTCTCCTTCTCTCCTTCAAAGCTCTCCATAACTTGGCACCTGTGCACCTCACTGATCTTCTGAGCTTCTCTTCCACAGCTCACCTGTAATTCTGATTCTATGTCTTCATTTAAATCTAAGCTTAAACCTCACTTCTCCAAACTTGCTTATTCTGCTTACAGCCACTTCTTTCTGTTATTAGTTCTTCTGTATTTGATGTTTGGTGACCTTGAGTGCTTTGAAAGACATCTTCAAATAAAATGTGTTAATATTATTATTTTATCATCATGATTATACATCGCACATGTTTTCTTTTGGAGTAAAAGTAAGGGAAGAGATATTCAGTCAAGATTCCCAATTATTTACTTCAGATACATTGATAAAAAAAACTAAATCAAATTTCAGCTCACATGTAATTTACAGCTACATTTTTTGGGAAAACTGATTTTTAATTTTTTTTTTATTCCATTACTACAAATGAAACATTTGTTCTCCTGCCTCCCCATTCTTGACAAACAAAAGGTCAGAGTCTTGGGGTGTTTCTAAATCCAACACATCACAAACATTTCCCCCAGTCTCAGCTGACTCCCAACTGGTAAAAAGGCAACACTGACAAAGACCACAGGAGATAAAATGGAGGCCAGTGTGTGCTAATGTGATGCCTCACGGCTCCATGCAGCGTGTCTGCTTTTTCTCTCCTTCTCCCTCTTTGTTTTTCTCTCTCCCTCTGAGCATGTGTTTGTGCGTTTGTGTGTTGGCATTTGAGTCAAGGTCGATGATACACAGTAGGTGCAATGTTTGTTGTGTTCCCTGATTGCCACACTCCAAATTAGCCACTTGAGCGGCTGCTGTCCACTTTGATGTGTTGTATCCAGGAGTGTGCTTGCAGGGTTCGCCACGGCGAAGCTACCACTGCTTTAGACCTCATTAACTCCTCGAATGGCAGCCCGACTTTGGCGCCTGTCTAGTTCTATGGCTATTTACTACTGCATAAGTGCACCGCTGTGGGGCAACAGAACAGATGACCTTCTGTGGTAAAGATGTCCCTGCTATTATATATTTTACTCATGCGACTAGTTACTCTGTCTGGGCAGTTAGAGCTTCTGCTGGGATTTATACCGATACAGTGCTCTGGGTGTACATATTTACTGATAATGAACAGCCCGTTTTAAGGGTCTATGACAACTCATAATGAAGTAATTGCCAATAACTTAATCATTCTAGCATTGTAAATGTTATGAAGCCAATAATGATAACCTGTCAATGGTGTAACCAGGTATTACTTTATTGATTCAGCAATAACCTAAATCCTTTATCAATGTGGGTGACATCAGAAGCTCATATGCACCCACTAAAAAGACACATAAGCCTTTTTATCCTCACTGTCTGACATTGACCAAACTTCTGCTGTTTCAGGTCAGCTGGAATTATCTAAATTATTTCTATTCGATAAATGCCACAATATTTACAGAGAGAATATATCAAAGATGGATTTATTATTGTCATCAAGATTAGAAGTTTGTATGTCTTTCCTCAGCATTTCACACCATCACCTGTATGACTTGGGTCAAACGTTTTGGGTTTTCTAACATAAAATTCTCACAATAGAACTAAGTCAGGTTGGTATGCTGCCTCACTCACACATCTTTTTCAGAATCATTTTGATTTTATGCTTAGGACTGTTGTCCACTGGGAAGACCTATTTGTGCCCAAGCTTTAACTTCCTGGATGAGAGTTTGGATGTTGCTTCAGTATTTCCACATAATGTCCTTTCTTCATGATTCAGTAGATGCACCTTTGGCTGTAATCCCAGCAAAGTGTGTGCATGCGTGCGTGCATGTGGATCGATCTCAGCCAGGCTTGCATGTCTAGACACTGTAATTTTATTCCAATCTTCCTTGAAAAACTGTCCCAGTTCTGTCAGGTTGGTGGGGACTGGCTGTGAACAGCACTCTTTAAGTCATGTTCTTTATTGGACTGAGGTCTGGGCTTTGAGTACTCCAGAACGTCCACCTTCTCGTCTTGAAGTCTGTGTAGCTTCAGCTGGATGCTTCAGGTCGTCATCTCGCTAGAAAATAAATGTCCTCTGAAGTCGTAGTTCTCCGGCAGATGGAAACAAATTGCGCTCTAGGATTTCTCTAGATTTTGCTGTGTTTATTTTGTGGCCCATGTTCACAAACCTTCCTGGACCTTCTGCAGAAAAGAATCATCAAAAAACACGATGCTTCCACCACCATGCTTCACAGGCAGGATGATGTGTTTGTGGTAATGTGTAGCTTTTGGTGTTCGGCAACAATACCGTCTTATCTGAAGGCCAACAAGCTTCGCTTCAGTCTTCTGTCAAGTGGAAGAAAGTGGAAGAAAGTTCTTCTACTTGGCCATGGGGTTTCTGACAAAATGGGGTTTAGTTTGAAGTATTGCTTGTTACTCTGATTGAGTAACAATCAGAGGATTAACCAGACTTACTTCTTGCTTTTTAACCTACTAGCCATGTTGTATGTCTGTAGTGTGTGTGTGTTTGTGTGTTTTTTGGGGGGATGGGGGTCTGAGGATGTGGTCAAAACTTGATTCTGGTTGCTGCAGGTCAGCCATCTCTTTAATGAACTGCATGCTCTTGCCTGCAGGAACACTGAGGAACAGTCTGCAGCCCTGTAAAGGATACACTTCAGTGTTCACAATGTGGACTCAATCTAGAAGGTGCTAATTGTCCCTTGGGAATGTGTCCCCTTTTTAGTTTGCCAGTCGGGAGTCAAGGAGAAGGCGAAGCATCGTCCAATTATTTGGCGTAACTGAAAAGACTGCAAATAGCTTGTTATGCTCACTTGTTAGTGTTATCAAATTGGCCTCCTCCTGATTTTCCTTCACATTTTCAGCTGTGTGAAAGTAGCAACTAAAGTGCATAGCAATGGACGTGGTTACACAAGGCAGCATAAAACAAGGACATTGCTGGGTGCTGGTTAGAGTACTGAAGAAAAAGAACACAAACAGAGACAAGCAGGCTGCTATGACTAAAGTTAACGTTTAAGAAATATGGCAGCCCAAGACTCAAGTTCTTTTTAAAGACCTTTAAATACGTTTACATTGAAAAATAGTAGATGCTCTTTGATAGGTTCTACAATTGTTGAACCTCGAGGTAAGAAAGATCAGCATCACTGTTACTTTTCTATAAAACAAAAACACAACTAGAGTTTGATAGCTTAGTTGTAGAGGCTTTTTGACTGAATCATGATTAATGTCCATGCAACATTGCAGACACATCAACAAACACAGCCCCACAACATCCAGAGCATTACAGCGGAGGTATTACGTAAATTATTTATATGCTATTCCCTCATCAAAAACATACCTGGAGTGTTGCTTTGATTCTTTCGTCCGTATTTGAGAAATCCTTCAATCTCCCATGGCAACCATTCGGGGGTGCCTAAGCGCTTGCCCATACAAAGCCCCGCATATTTATCCAAAACTTAGAATTAAAGTTTCCAGCCTAGCATTCCCCTTTCAGCCCTGCTCCACCTTCTCCACTCAGTTCCTCCAAACTAGTGGCAGCAGTAATTAGCAAACACCCAGTGGAACTTTAGTGAAAAATGCAATCTATTAATAAGTATTGAAATCCAATGCATGGACAATACTGAGAGTGTAAGAGGTCTCAGCATCCTATCTAGTTCTATCAAAGGTTATATTCACACTGCATCCTGAAGTGACCTGATTCTGATTTTTTTTTTTTTTTTGTTGCCTTAATGCGACCTGATCTTTTCATGACGGACAGATTTGTTCCACTGTGATCCAGTGGACATATTCAATCTTTTCAAATACGAACGAGGCTGGAAAAATCATTTCATAAGTAATACAAATGATGTCATATTTTGCATTTATAAAACCTCAATTAAATATAATGCTCAGAGAATCAAAGTGACTCTACATGTAGTTAACCTCTCTGTAAAACAAAATGGCCGTCTGCTTCTTACATGTGTTGACTTAACTGGAAAGGACTTAGCTTTACAACCACTAGCTTCCATGTTCCATGCAGAGTGTGCGCACACGGTTCAGAGTTTACTAAAACTGACCCATCTGTCTCAATCTGGCAACACAAAAATATGATTCAAGTGGCGTCTGTGCAGTCGCTCCCTCTACATACAAACAAGTTAATTGCTTGAATGAAGTAGCTCACTTATGGGATCAACATGCTGTCTGCCCCTGCCAAACTACATCTACAGGTTGAAAAAAAAAATAAAAAAATGTGTTTTACACCAGTTCCTCTCACAGTTCAACCTTAATCAGAAATACATTTCATTGTGTCTGCATGGGATTATTGTTAATTTCTAAGTCACTCACAATCCACTCTCAGGAAGTCATTGAGCAGCTGGAAAAGCGGGAAGCTGTCCCAGCTGTCAGGCGGCTGGATTTCAAGGGCTGCGTCCATGTCGGCCGAGTAAAGACACAGGAAGGTCTCAGCGTGCTCCACCATCAGGTCCGACCACCACGCAAAGGCCTTCGCATGGAGCACACATTGACAGACAAGAGTCCAAAAAGCAAAGGGAAATCAAAATGTTGAGAATGAGGAAAATGTGTACAACTATAGTCAGTGAAGGTGAATCTCTATTAATATGTGTTTGCTAAATCTTAAATAAAAAACTAACGGTTAAATGAAACCTCACTGATCTGCTGGAATGACTCTTGGCTCTCTCTTTTACTTATCACCACGTGGAATTAAGTTGCTGAAAATAAAGAATTCATCGTGGGATCTCAAGAGGAGGCTTCTTCACAACTTGGGGCACAAACAACAGTTTTTTTGGCAAAGAGATCGACATGCTTTCCTCAAGGCCCGCTGAGGGAACAGCAGAAGCTCCTTGACAAGCATGGTAGGGAGCTACTTAAACACTTACCCACAGCTCCTTCACTCAGTCGGTCGGAAGAAAGGAGCCAGCGAAGTGTGCCGCACACACATCTCTTAATCAAATAGATGCAGTGGAGCAGGTGTTGGCAACCCCGCTACTCTCATGCACGTCGAAAATACAATATTCTCCATGCACCGCTGCTCTTGCTGAGCCTCTTAGGACAGAGGATCCGTGGTGTTCACATCAAGCTGTTAGCACTGTAATGTGAATGTATCCACTAGTTTCTATGGCACTCGTTGTGGTGGGAGAGGTAGAGGGGGATGAGGGGCTCATGCACTTGCCATAGCAGCTCTTAGCAGCGAATACTTGATGTGGGAAAAGTTGGGAAGAGAGGGACGAGTCGTTGCCACTCATGTAACAGCGTCTGATGACGACTGGCTCCGACTTGAATGAGTTTCATGTGCAGTATGTTCAGTTATTTAAACATACAAAGGTGGCAATAAGTTATATAAAAGAAAGAACATCTGGATGAAATGTTCAGCGGGGCTATGAAAAATGCAATTTTTAAAAATGATGTTTTCTTCACACTTTGTATTGCACACGCATTGTTGCATAAATGTCTAGCAGTAGAGCTTTGGCTATATTCACTATGAAGGTGCAGAACTGGCTTCATGGCACAGTATAAAAGCCAAAATCTAGACTCCTTGCTCAAAAAATAATCTTATCATGGAAATCTGTTATTTCTGTAATCAATGTTCTGTTTTTGCTGGATGAATAAAAATATATAAAAAGAAGGACAGCTTGCCTTTACTTTTAGGTTATATGCATAAATATTCAGCTGATCGTATCAGAGATAAATACAGTACAGATGGTCTAGGGCGTGTTGTTTACAAATTCTAGGTTGATCATTTTTCTTGTCAATATAAAGTTTTATTTGAAAAAAAGTTTGTGTCCAAACATCTAAGTAGCTTCCTGCAACAAAGACATGACAGCCGTTGGAGCCACAATACAGTAGTCTTAATTTTGGCCTTAATAAAGCATCATATAAACATAATAGATAAATGAGATGTAGATGAATTGGACTTGCAGAAAAATATTTTTAAAAATAGAAAACCTTAAAACTTCTTTATGGTAGTTAAATAAAAGTTCTGAGGCTGTTGAAAGGTTTTCGTTTCAAAATTGTAAAAACTTGCTAAATATTGGTTCATGACAAATTTGTGCCTAAATACTTTTACAAGATATCCAAACATATGTAAATGCTAATTTGAGATACCTTGGACTGAAGAACTATTACATGGTACTATTTTTTAATTTGGAGAATCTCTTGACGCCACCTTTGTTTGTCCACAGATTTCCTAACTGAAAAGCATTCCATTGTTTTATCCACTTTTACCAAAACGTTTAGGAAAAGATTTTGCCTTCCGTTTGTGGGTTTCAAGTTTTACTAGACATTGTTTGAAAGATCATCTTATTTCAATTCACTAATGATAATTGAACAAATGGTTACATAAGAGGCAAGGAGGAGGGGGGTTGTAAACATGAGTAGAATTGAAGCGAAATTGGAGGAGTGGCGTCAGGCAATAGAAAGCAGGCCTCACATTTCTCGACTTGTTCAACAACAGGAACTTTATTCCTGTGCCTTTTTCTTTATAAGTAGCTTGCAGGAAACAGGACGGCATATTAAGGAATGATTTAGAGTAAATTCCTGAAAAAGTAATGTTTTTTGTGGGGGGAGGGGAGGGGAGGGTTCTCAGGTCAAAGGTCTGTTTTCAATACTGCTGAAGTGCTTGTCAGTCCTTCTGTATGCAGCTTGGCGCATTTATCATACAAAGTACCGGTACAAGCACTTGGCTAGCAGTGGATATGTGTTAAGCATAAAGGATCCTCTGCAACAACTGTATCATTATGTGCATGCGGAGGGCCTGGAGGGGTCAGGGTAGAGGGTCAGAGACAATATGCTGATTTACATACCTCTTTTCCCTGCTCAATATATGCAACGTGCAGATCAAATAAACAGTTGAAATAAAAAGCAGAAAGGAAGTAAATACATTTTCTTTCATAGCACACAATAAAGCCAGAAAATAATTAAAGAGACAGGCATATGAAATGATAGGTCTATGAAACTAACACGCTAACTCGCTAACATGCTAACACACGGCTCATTTCAGTTTAATGTGCTCCAAGGTCAGTTACTGCAAATGTAGTTCTTATTGACCTTTTACTATTAAGATTGTTAAGAGTGTGAACATTTTTTTGTTTTGAATATCTTGCGGGCATTACACAAATCAGTAGCTAAAAGACATATTTTAGGGAGCTGGGAATACATTGAGTGTGTGCGTGCGTGTGTGCGTCTGTGTGTGTGTAGGTGTGTGTGTGTGTGAGTAGATGAAGATGCTTAACAGTCCACTGACCTCAGCATGGTGTTCCTCATTCTGCTGAAGCACCTCGATAACCAGCTCAGACAAACGGATAGTGTCCTCCAGCTTTTTGGCAGGGGTGACTAACCGGCCTACATTTTCTGAAGCACAGGGGTTAAAAATCAACAATCACTTTTTTTTCCCCCCTCTGAGGCACAGCTTTTTGGATAATGTTTGCATGCAGCCTAAATGTCCTAATGAACAAAAGGAAGTACCATGCATGCTGTTAAATTGATTACACATTAGATCTACAGGTTTCAGTCACTCAAGAATTTGGATTTAACTGGTGTCTCTCAAGTGGTTCATATTTGACCTTAAATTGATACAAAACATGTATGTATGCTAAAAGGTTTTTAGTAGATATACATGTTTTACAACAGGTTGAGTAAAAGAAAGAATAAAATATCCTCTTACTATGACTGGAATCAGAGCACAACACTGAACATTGACTTCCATCTCAGAGATTAGGCATTTAAGTACAATTTGAAACCAATTCATATTTGCCTTGGTTAAAGGTCATTGTGCAAAATCACACACAATGCATGTTTAACACCAAAACATACATACTTTTAAATCCAAAACTATCTATCTATCTATCTATCTATCTATCTATCTATCTATATCTCTCTGTAGATACATAGATATATATGAGGAGTTGTCCCTTTGCAGAACAGTGATGACATCATCTAATAAAAGCATGGACATGATGAGGGACATAAGCAGCAACACTGAACACTTATCATGCAGTAATGTTGTCATCTTTTGATTTTATTCAGAGGTTCTAAGTTACAATGTGTCTGTTGAACTTACATTTCACAATAAATGTATAAATACATGAGCCAAAACATTGTGACCATTCAGAGAACGATGATGATGATGACCATCTCATAACACTGGTGGAAGTCTGGTTAATTATAATTTATTTTCAAAATCAACTTGCTGCTAGTTTCATGTTGACACGTTTCCAAAGTCCTGACAAACAAGTGTGTTACTCCACAATGGTCATGATATGTTGGCTCATCACTGCAGGCTACACTAAATGAAAGCTTGACCTCCACACCTTCATTGTGTTCAGTGAGAGGTGTATTTATACTATGGCCAGAAAATAATCTAACTTCTTGTTTGACAGAGCCTTGTGGAATCAGCTTGTGACAAGTTCCACTAACCGGTGTTTGTAAGTCAGAGTAGATTTACAGATCTGTACGTAAAAGGCCATGGTATAAGGATGAGAATGAGTTTAAAAGTGTTAGAATGCAGATGATTTTGATAAGGTATATAAGGCAGATAATGGAATTTGAGGCAGAAACACCATAATACAAATCAAAGTGCTTCCACTTCATCCATTATGCTCATATGTCAGAAGAGCAAGTTAAGTTTTATCACTTACAATGGGACAGTGAAGTTAGCAGGCATAAAAGGCAGGCCAGGACTCTAAAAGTAAAAATTGAATTATTTGAGACTGGAGTAATTTGGCTGGATGATCATTCAGAGGAAGAATACACAATTACCAGGCTGCTCAGCCTGCTTTCAGACAAAGAGTACAGAAAGAAACATTTAATGGGAAATTATCAGATTCAAGTCAAATATGGTGGGTCTCATCCATTTACCGCCGGCTTCCAAAGTCATTTCATATTAATTCACCCACTGAACTACAATTCTGAGGCTGATTCACGAGTTTTCTTAAAAAAGAAAGAACATATGATGGCAGTACCACCATCAAGTGACAGTGATTTGGCTGTTATAAACAGTCATGTATGAATAATGAGAGTAGCAGGTGACCAAAGTCACACCCTTGTGGTACGCCTGTCAGGATGCACTCTGCCATTCGGGCCATCTGTTGCTAAGGAAGTCCAGCAACAGACAGGAAGCTGGCTGCAGAGACAGCTTATTATTGTTCAGGTGTGTAAGGATTGTTTGTAAACAGGTTATATCATTAGTTATATTAATAACTAATATAACTAATGAAATCAGAAATTATTTTTATTTTAAATTACATAGCTAGCACCCTTAGCTGAAGCGAGCTGTAATCTTTACCAGGTTCTGCCCGGAAATGCTAAACTGCTTTGAAATGACACTTTGCGCCACTGCTGTTCTGCAGTCGGACATGTTGTTAAAAGTTTCTCTTTCAGCTAAAAATGACTGAATGTGATCCTTTTGTTTCCTTTTCGTCATAGTACTTATTAATGTGAAGCTCCGCCATGACATTAGTAAGACTTCTACTGATACCTTAGTTTCTAACTTTTGCAAAAAGCTGATCAGAATATTTATCTTGACTTTTCTCTCCACACTGAGAATACAAGAGGTTTGGGAGATCAAGGTTTCCTGAGTGATGCACTAGATAAGGTTATGTTTAGGACATCACCTTGATCCTTTGCTTTTTTCTGAGATTTATCTACTAGGTGTGAGGTAAATTAAAAGAGCAGGTTGCTAGGATGGAGAAGAGGAGGAATGAAAATGGGGGGGATATCAGGATCAGGGTAAGAGAGAAGACATGAACATTAAGTACAAATAGCATAGGCAAAATACAGAGGAAGACATACATCAATAAATGCCAATTTTACACAGACTCTTAAAAATGTTTAACCTACTACCCGCAGGTTTATTCTTAAGGCGTCATTCTAAATATTAACCACAAGAAAATTAAACACATGATTTTTTTTTTATTTCAGGTGTGTGTAACTATTATCCGGATCTGATGTCTAGTTGAAGTTCTTCACATAAACATAGTTGTTTGTGTCAACAAAAATGAGACCTAAAAGTGTCCAAAACCATTGTTTAGGTGTGCTGCTGCCATGGCTTTAACACTCAAAACTATTTACAAGAAAGCAAAGTAAAAATGCATTCAAGTCGCAGACAGACAGAAGATGGGAGGCAAAAGCAGGACAGGCAACACAGATAAAGCAAGTAAGGAAGTAAAACAATCTATAAAGCACTTTTGACAGTTGTGGAAAAATTGCTCCAGGACACTTGGAACATAATCTAGAGAATATCACAAGTTAGTATTAATAAACAGAGTACAATCAAACCAAAAGATGCTAGTCAGCATAAAAAAAAGAAGCATTTGAGATGGTTGGCACAAACTCTGCCTAAAATGGGAACAATACAAGGATCCATAGGAGGGCGAAACGAAGCGAGCGAAAGATACTCACGAATAGTTAAATCCATCACTTGAGACGCCAAGCAGAAGACAGGATGCTCATACATCTCTCTTTTTTTCCCTACAAACAGAGGAAGGATACCAAGGCATGCAGGAGGCCAAGGTCAGAGAGGATGAGCATAGGAAAGACCGGTGGCTCAGAGGAATACTGTGTGATGGTAAAATACCAGAATGATAGCTGTGGAATACTGTTTAACTTACTAGATAATGTAGTTAGTAAGGGAAATGGATGTTATTTATATAATCCCCTTCTATTTGAGTACGAGAATACTGAGCTATAAATGTGTATCTGTAGAACAATGCAAAGTTAATCTTGTACAAAGCTGTCAAGTAGATTACAAAAAACTCACCTTGTCATTCAGAGGGTCTGGTCTCAGAATATCAAACTTTTATTTCTTTAATTTGGCTGTAAATACACTGTAGCCAGGTAGACATGCTCAGTAACATCCAGCTTCTCTTTTTCCCACATTTTGTTGTGTTACAGTCTTATTCCAAAATGTGTAAAAGTTCTTCCTTTCCTCAAAATTCACCATGAAACATGCTCATACTGGTGATTAGACACATTTTTTTAAAAGATGTGATTTCATTTTAAGAAGTGACTGAATATCGGTCTAAACATGCTGGAGAACTAAATCAAAAAGAAAGACCTCAGGATTAAGATTTCTGTATTTGCCATTATAATAATCTAGTGAAAATAAATGCGTCCACCAATTATTCGGTCATGTTTTTCATCTGATGGTGGTATCAAGTTGCTTTATTAATAGACTTTATTTGGTTGTAAAAGTTCAGCTCTGTGTCAATGATGTCACCTCAGTTTCGTGAAGTTTGATGGGATTTTGCTTAGGACTCCTAGGCCTGTCGCGATAACAAATTTTGATGGACGATAAATTGTCCCAGAACTTATTGCGATAAATGATAACATTGCTGTTTTGAATACATTTTGAAGTAATATAATAGTAGTAATGGCATAAAAATGTAAGAACACATTCTCAAAGATCAATAAACTTTATATTCTAGTAAACATTTAAACTCTGGAACTGGAGGTCACTTGAAATATCCAAGATAAAGAAAACAACAGAAACAACAAATAAAATTAATTATGAAGTCTCTGTCAACAATATTATCTTTCAAAAATAAAGGACTAGTTGAGACCAAAACACCAGACTGAATACTTCCATTGTTCAGTTTTTGGTAAAAAAAAAGAAAAAAAAAGGAGAATAAAATAAAGCAAATGAAAGTTATGGAGTTATTATTTATCATGCAATTCATTGATTTATTGTGACAACCCTAAGCCAAATGGCCAATTCTTTTTTGATATAAAAACAAAGAAAATAAACATTCAAGTTGCAATATAGGCTTTAGCAGCTCTTTCGCTGTTTGGGTCTAAAAAGACTAAAAGGAAAACAGTATGAAAGAGATACAAATGAAGAAAGAGGAGACAGAGAAAACTAGCAGAAGAACTTTAGATATAAGAACGAACAAGCTGGGATATGCAGGCAGAATGCAATTCTGCTGAAAGAGGCAGGAATACAGTTAGCAAAGAAACCGTGTTGAATGCATTTTTACTTCAATGCAGACTTTTGTATTGAATAGTTAACATATTTATATTTCTTGGCCTCAAAAAGAGAGGGATTGTCTGTTAATGAAACTAACTAAAGTAGCGTGAACAGCTCTAGAATGTCCTGGTAGATCAGTGCACTGACCCAGTGGACCAGAACCAGTTGATGACATGGCTTCCCACATCATCACTGGAGTTCAGTCAACTCATCCTCTGCGATCAAGAAGGATTTGGACTCTGAGATCTTATTATTAAACCGTTACAACAACAGTTAGAACATTTTCGCATTGTATTGTCACTTCAACACAAACAGCGACGGAGCCTCAGCGTACCTTCCAGTTTTGCGTACTCTGACAGGCGTTGGTAGTTGACTATGGCAGCCTGTTCCAGACATTTCCTGATCACAGCTTTGACGTCTTCTTGTGGGACTGGTGTCACAACATCTTTCATCAGAACCTTCCCAAAATAAAGATTGCGACATAGTTACATGTGTCAAAACTTTTTTTTCTCATAAATACAAAGCAAAAGCATGTTAATAAAGTTGAATTACAAAAGTAATGCTCTTTAAAGTAATGACATTCTCCCCTGCTAAGAAAGTTTGACTGCATTAGAGGGTTTCCATCTGGTTATTTATTTATTTTTTCTATTCTGATCCAAATATGTACAATAATAGTGGTCCATCCTACACACAGAACCACAAAACTATCCCCACGTGAGTCTAAAACAAGTTATAGTTGCAGGTGAGATTATGGTTCTTTGAGTCAAAATATAGTGAAGTGGTTCAAATAAACAGCAGCGGTGTTGTCTTGATTTATTTAAGCTTATAAATCTAACATTTTATGCTGGTCAGCAGTATGAATGGGAAATTCTGAACACAGAAAATATGCTCTGATAAAAATATAAAACAATTCAACGGATTCTGTTTTTGTAGTTTCTGTCTGTCTGTATAGCTCTAGTCTTCCAGAAAGAAAAAATATTTTACTCTCAACATTCTTTCAGCTTTTAGCAGCTCAACTCTTTCCATGATGTGGAATGTGCCAGAACTCTGTATATAGACAACCAAAGACACTTCAGAACTGGGAAAACTAAGGAAAAAGCTAGAATTTCTACAAGAGTCAGAAACAAGAACAATAAAACTATTAGAGCAACATGGCCAAAATATACAAACAATTAGAGAACAGAGAAGCAAAAGCAAATTCCCCAGATCAGCACAAAAATAAAGGGAAAACTCAAATAACACATCCTAGATCTGAATGAATGAAATATTCTCATTGAATACTTTGTTCTGTACAAAGTTGAATGTGCTGACAACAAAATCACACAAAAATCATCAATGGAAATCAAATTTATTAACCAATGGAGGCCTGGATTTGGAGCCACACACNGTTAGTGATTATAAAATATGACGTACCCGTTCAAGCAAGGACAGAGTTGCTTTCAGTGCTCCCTCTGGTCGTCCAAATGGAAAACAGTATCTAACAAAAGAATGAGTTACTTTTTTAATTATTATTATTTTCAAAATCTGAAATATTCTCAACGTTTTCAAAGTCTTGACATGTTGTCTTTGATCCGATTTTTACCTGAAATGTGTAATCTGGTTCTCCAGAAGCACTCGTAGTCTCTCTTTGATTTCTTCAAAACGCTCCTTTTCCTCCACAGTCACCGTGCCGATCCCATCGGGTCTGAAAGACGATTACAACGAGAACGACAACGAGTAGACCACAGAGAGTACCGACAAGGCTTAAACCTAATGTACCGCACAAGAAAGGAAGCATGAATATAACAGCTCAGGCTTCAAGAAAATATCCATTCATCTGCCACTAACAGAATGTAGATAGTCTAAAGATGTCTAAAGACCAGAAAAGCAGGAGAATCTACCAAACAAGCACAGGGAAACCATTCAGAAAAAAAAAAAGAGAAACAGTTGAATTGATTTCTTTTTGTAACTTGACAGTCAAAGCAGAGGAAAGGTGAGAACATTTGAGAGTGACAGGAAAAGCGAAGTGTCACAGGATCAGCAGTAATTTGGTCTGACTCCAACTAGCATGTGGATGGCGTGAGACCAGAGGGGGAGGCTCATGCTGAGCTGCTTCAACAATGTGGAGCAGCATGCGAGGAGTTCCGACACATTACGTTAGATGATTGGTTATGTTATGTTCTTCTCAGATGCTCTATGCAAATGCAGCATTGGAAAGGGAGGTGTGTGTGGGAGGGGCGATGGCTTTCTGAAATGTTAACAATAAAAAGGAAAATCCAAGAGGAAAAAATCTGTGATAGGCTGATTGTTTAGTTTTAATTACTGAGGCCACTGCTGGTGTTTGCTAAGTTTCTTTCGTAATTGGACTTCAGCTGAGATTGACCAAACACTTTTTCTATGAGAAGGTAATCCACAGGAAATAAAGTCTGGATCTTATAATGGATGACCTGTGGTACAAAATTGCTTTATTCTTCTCTGCCTATAAGTGGCTGCAGAAAACAATCCTTACAATCTTCTCCTTCCAGCTTCTAGACTATTAAAACAGACAGTTTTAAAGACACAGTAAAACTGAGTCTTTTTCTTTTGACTAAAATAAAAGTTCCTAGATATTATCAAGATATAAACATCTGTCCACAAAAACATCCCCGCTCAGCCGTCTGGCATATAGTGTGTGAAGGTATGCACTTCAAAAACACAACATCTTAGCAAGTAGCTTTTGTCTAATTTTTAGTACAAATATCTTAGTACACTTAAAATAACAAAAACTAACTTAGAAGTACATTTTCAGCAAAGTACAACAGCCTGTTTTAAGTCAATAATTCATTAATATTCATTAGAAAGTGCTAGTTGCTTGGCAGATTATTTCACTTACAACAAGACATTTTTCAACATGTTAAAAGTGACATAATCTGACAGTGGAACTAGAATATTTTTTTTTATCAATACTAAGAAATAATTAACTTAAAATTAGCTCCTACAGCTCACTGAAAAGTTTCTGGCAAGATAGTGTTTTGTACCAAAATATTTGCACTAGACAGTACTTGGTAAGATTTAGTGTTTTTGCAGTGTACACACGTCTGTGAAACATTGTGTTCTGAATGGTATTCTTCTCATTTATGATTTTTTTTAACACAGATCAGTTGGCGCAACATAATCTAAAGTTTCCACAAGTCTTCTAGCATGTTTATCGTTTGTGACACGGTTGTCTCTGAGTGGGCTGTGAGCAGAGTGCATGTGACAGAGCAGGCGTCGGACTGTTGGCAATGACAGTATGATGAGAAGCAGAGGACATGACACCCCCCTTCCCTCACATGTCATTTCAGTGGACAACGAGGAAGTATCTGCTGCGAGGGAGCTGCATTAAGACTCGGAGAGGTGCCACTTTTTGGTCCGCTCCTTAAAATCTTCCAGATCGTTAGGTCCGCTCGTTTTCAACACCGGGCTTTGTTTAGAGTCTGGGAATAATGTTGGTTCAATATGAAAGGGGATTAAAAAAAAAAAAAACAACAAAAAAAAAGAGTGGACGTTATTAGCAAAATAAAAATGTCTCCAGGATCAGGATGAAAAAATAAATAAATAAATAAAAGAAAACATCTTTCTTGTCAGTATAAAAGACAGGAGAAGGAGATTTCACACTAATTAAACTCCTGCAGGGCTCTGGTTTTCTTCCCCCTCGTGTTTTGTCTGACCTGTTGACCTCACTGCTCAAACGATGACAGCGAGAAAGTGAGCCATCAGTGGTAAAGATAAAGCTAGCATTTTACTGCTCTGCAGGCAACATCATGTTTTATCATCATGCTGTTGTCATAGCAACCTTGCAGATCTCTCAGGTCTTCTGGTTCTGTTCTGTTCTGCATTCCCTAGAACCAGAACCAAACATGGAGAAGCAGCATTCAGCTTCTATGCAACACAAATCTGGAACAAGCTTCCGAAAAACTGCAAAACATCCGAAACACTGAGTTCCTTTACATTTAAACTAAAAGCTCACCTGTTAAGAGTTGCTTTTGAAACATAATAAATGAAACACTGACCAACATTCTGATGTTTAACGATGTTCTATGACTTTGTATTTTTGTGTATTTATGATGTAAAGCACATGTGTCAAACTCAAGGCCCAGGGGCCAAATCCGGCCCAACATTGCTCTTTATGAGGCCCTCTAGTCTCTAAAGGCACACATAAATGGAACTATCGAGATAACATTGTGCCTAAATATTATTTTATCAATCAATACAAAGCAGTTTTTATCTTTTTACTGCCAAATTGCATCAAACAGTCCCTCCACTTTCTTGCGAAATATTGTGGAAATTCACGCCAAATCAACAACTGAGTGCATTTATTTCTGCGCTAGTCCATAATTGTGAGTTCATTGCCAATTTCTTGCAAAAATTGTGAAAAACATTGGATGTAAGTGACGGTTTACTCCCACCTGCATTTGGCAGTATTTCTTACTTCTGCCTCAGCCTTACTTAATGTCAAGTTGTAATCCATAATGATAAGGCGAGTAAACTCGTCTTACCATAAAACTCGAATTTACCATCATGTGTAAGCACAAATATTTCTAAATTACTACCGCAAATACTTTTTTACTGCAAAAAAATCACAAATCCTGGAGTGAATGAAAAACTTAAGAATTTATTTATATTTTACCTTTCAAACATGTTTTATCATTACATTCTGGCATAACTGGCCCTTTAAGAACATTCAAGATCTTGCTTCGGCACAAAATGAATACGAGTTTGACAGCCCTGATGTAACTCACTGCGAACTGCCTTGTTGAATGAACTTTACAAATAAATTTAACTGGTTGACGATTGATTATCTATCCATCTACCCATTTATACTTAATGTAAAGGATGTGAGTATTATGACGTTACCTACATAATTGTTGATTTCGAATTCATACGCCACATACTGAAGTCCACTTCTACACGCGTCAAGCAGAGACCTGCTCTGCCAAGTCCAGCGACGGTGCCTGGAGGTCGGGACGTGACAGGTTGACAGGCTGTCATGTGTGACGGCCCAGTATCCCAGCTGCCAGCGCTGCTATGTGTGCTACTGAGCACACATAGCATTTCACCACCACTACTCATTCACCCGAGCCTGGAGGTGCTGGCACACACCGAGATGAACTCGGCCGGCCCCCTGGCCCCGCTAAAGTGTCAGGATTTGACTTTTGTCCAGCTGAATATCGATTCTATTTAGATACGCCACTTAGCTCCGAAGTTTCCCCAAATGGAGCGCAGCAGAAGAATTGGGTTTGAGTTGAAAATGTCATCCCTGTTTTACGTCTTTAACGTAAAACAGGGATGTTCTATGGGTTTAATGTAAAACGCCCTTGTATTTATGGTGTATTTATGTTTCTATTTATTTATCTTTATTAATTAAAGATAAATAAATAAAAGTAGACATTAAAGACTATTTATGTCTTTAATGTCAAAACATCAATAGGTTTGCGAACAAATCAGGACGAGGGCGATCGACTATCTAATCCAGCAACTGTGAGGTAGAAAAAACATTTTAAAAACAGTACTAGGATGGTTGTTGATGTTTTTTCCAAAAGAAAAATATAAATTTGAAGTGTCGCATTCATAACTATTTAACCCTTTCAGTTTAACACCCCCAAAATGAAACCCGGTGGAAGTCATTACTGTCAGAAGAAACTGAAGGAGTGTTCAGTGAGGCCAGCCTGCTCTCCAACAATCTTTCTTTATCAGGGATGGGAAAGCTTGCTAGAGGGCAAATGGAGCTTGAACAGTTTATACAGTAAAATCTAATGAGTTTGCTTGAAGGTTAGTAGTTTGCTAAAATGGTTCAGTCAAAGTCCAGACCTAAATCCAACTGGGAACCGATGGCAAGGGTTGAAAACTGATGCTCTCCATCCAGTTAGACTGAAGATTAGCTAGTTTGGAAAGAACAAAAGTCAGTTTCTAAATATATAAAGCTGAAGGAGCGATATGGCAGTGCCTCAGGGGAGCTGAACACAAATGCAAGCTGCACTGTTCAGATATTTGTGAAAAAGAGAGAGAGCGACAGAGAGTAGAAAGAAAAGAAAAGAAAAAAAACTGTATATTTCCATTCCATGATATGTGCTTTTCTATCTTATAATCAAAAACAAAATACATTAAAGTTCCGACTATAATCTGAAAGAAGTTCTAGGGGTGTGAATACGTTTTGCCAGACATGTCTACCTCTTCCCATTTGTTTGAGCTTGAACTGGTTAATATTTATTCTTCTGAAATTTGAGTTTGTACATTTGCCTTGTATGCCATCTATGTTAATCTACAGCAACAAAACAACATTTGGGACTTGACTCCGGTTGTGTAAAGTAGCCTCTGCATGATGAAGCCACTTACCTTCCAGGTCCTGAGAGAACCGCGGCTCTGAAGTCCTTTTTCTTTATGAACTCCATAATTTTGAGCTCTCTTTTTACAGTTTGAGTGGGGGCGTCGGGGGCGGAGGGGGTGGAGGGGATCAGAGCGTGTTCGAGTTTGGCCTGACATATCGGCCGGTTTATTAATTCAGACACACGTTGACTAAGTGCGGTTAAGAGGAAGCGGTTAAGGGTTCAGGGTACGGTGAAAGGGAAGTCATTTTGTAAATGTGGTGGGAGAGAAGAGACAAGATAAAGCACAGAGGTGAGCATGCAGGCAAAACAGAACAGCAAAATGTAAAAAACAAAGACTTAAAAATAGAAATATGAAAGCAGATGCAAGAAATGACATAATATGCATATAAAGTTGTGTTCAAAATAGGAACGATGTATTTCATCCATTCATCCATTTTCTTTACACCCTAGTGGGGTCGGGAGGGTTGCTGGTGCCTATCTCCAGCTAACGTTCCGGGAGAGAGGCGAGGTCACCCTGGACAGGTCGCCAGTCTGTCGCGGACGGTGTATTTTAAAAAGAACCGAAACTCAAAACCCTCATTAAATTTCATTACAATCAACAATACTAGCAATTTTTCTAATAAAAAAAAAATCAAATTTGTTCTCGTGATTTTGAACAGAAATCATGAGATTGTTTAATAAAGCATTCAGTTGTTAAAGAAACAACCAGAGCTCTGCTGTGGAAGCTTTTCAGTCCGACTTTTTACTCCAGATTTTTTGGGATGTGGTCAAGCGCTTTTTTTTTTTTTTTTTTTTTTTTAAAGATACCACTAGGATAATTCATTTTTCCAGAATCAATTTGTAGCACTAGAGGGAAAAAAAACCCTACCTGCAGGCAGTTTGATCTTTACCTGTTTCCATGTACGTGGGAGGCACAGAAAGCATAGCTGTAGTGAAGCAGCGTGGGGTCAATCATGGCTCCATTCTCGGCCCTTTCCAGCAGATCACTAAGGTAACATAAGTGCCGATGGCAGCCTCTGACTCCATAGCGGGCACAATATTCATCCAAGACAAACACCTGGCCGGGACTGAACCAACCCTGTGGGGAAACACACACACCACGCACATGCACACACACACCCACACACACACACACACAGCACTTCTTTATGACCTCTGGAGGGGCAAGTGGGCCTGAAAATGTCCAAGCTAAGCTGCTGCTTTTAGGAAATCACTTACTACATGTGATGATATTCCACTGAAATGTAAAAAATTAACCTTCTTAACTGAAAACATTTTTTTGTTTTGTTTTCAGTTTAGAAGGTATGGATAGTCGTCTTTTCTTTTTTTTTACATCACCTTAATACTTCCATTTTGGCATGAATGTTTTGAAACATGAGAAGTAAATCATGAATTTAATTGAATTATTAATGTCTCATCTCCCCGCCCCACACACACATGCACACACACATACGATTTCTCTTTAATCTATTCCAATCTATTGTCCTGACAGGCTGAGGTTCAATCTTAAACTTTAATAATGAGACCTGATTTACCCCGTCCTACTTTGGTTTACTACCTTTTTTTTGCCCATTCAACAGAATCCAAAAGCCTGAAAAACAGTTTTCCTTACCAGACAGGAATAGGAGTCATTTAGTCTGTGGTCCAAGGTGAGGCGTTGCACTAACTCAAACAGGGAGGCGTGGTCAAAGTTACACGGGTTGGCCGAGATGAACTCATCCATGCCGTGCTTTTGGGCCCGGTCAGCGTCTGAGTGCGATTTCACAACGAAACCGTCGGATGAGCAAATTGACAGGAAGAAAGAAACAGGAAGAGATGACAAATGTCAGAAGCTGGCAAAATAAAGCATCTAGATTATCATGCTTCAACACAATCATCAATGACGTCGGGAACCATAGTTTTATAAATAGATCAAAAATAACAACAATAAAAGCTGTTTTCGCATTTATTGTAAAAACTCTGTTTTATTACACTGGGTGAAATAGAACTGTACCGACTGCAGCCGATCTTTATAAAAAACCTGACCTGCTGATTCCAGTTTTGACTGATAATTCTTTTTGTCTGAAATGTCGCTAAATGGAGCAAGGAAGTTGCAGAGTTGGCAACAGTGGAGTGACTATTGTTAACTCAAACTAGCAGACATGACCTGGTGGGTTGGGCTAACAGTCAAACCTCTCAGGGGAGAGCAGAAGAGGACAGCAGTTGATTTTTAGACCTTTGCTGAGGTAGATGAGATCGGAGGATAAGATTGGCTTCACATGTAAGTATCAGCCGATCACCGATCTCCCGAAATTAAGGAAATCGGCACCAATAAATTGGCTGGCCAATAAATTTGTGCACCCGTGGAGTAAAAGCTTTTGTAACTATGAAGGACTAATCAGGGCTATCAGTTCTAAAGATTTATTTTCTGACTCATCTTAAAAGAAACAGACAAAGTTATCAAACACAGTCTCAGTATTACCCTGGATCACTCAGAGGACGTCGTCTTTATGTTTCAATCATTTATGCGACCCATATTGATTCTACTGTAGGTTTCCTATGAGTATCACTAGTTTGGACAAATCAGGCAGAAAGACATTCAGGATTTCAGGAGGAAACTGTCATTTTTGAAATCCCCACATATTCAGTTTCAATGCAAAACAAAGGTTCTGACTTCACATTGGACAAATCCTCTGCATCAGCGGAACACATTCCAAGTGCTGGACGCAGGCGGCGGGTGGGAGGGGACCACAGCTGCTGCCGCTGTGCTGCTGGCATGCTGCTTCACTGCATGGCTGATGTCAACAACGCACAAGTCCGCAAGACCGAGAAGACCGGACCTGTGAGGACCTGAAGGATTACAGGCACTGACAGCCGGCTGTGCAACAACAGCTTACTAAAACTGGACTTTTCATTCCAGAGCAGAGTGGGTTTGTAACAGTTGGCCTGTACAGACAACGTGGGCCTGGATACATTCATATCACCTGAAAACAACTCTAAAACAATCTGAAATTTTAAAACAGTTGTTTTCTTCATCTTAAAATCATCATCTCATTTGCTTTTGTCTTTTGTCCCAGACGGTTATACTCTGTTCTGACACATTACAGTAAATGTTCCAGATGGATCAACGCAGAAGATCCACCACATGCAAATATAGCAGCGGTTCCAAGTCCTATGAAAATGTTGTTTGTCTAAACTGCTGGGATATTATTTCAGACTCAACTTGTTTGAAACAGTGAAAATTAGTGTAAAATACATTTTGCTTTATTTTTTATTTTATTTTGGTTTCGAACATGATAGAAGTATAGAATCACATACGTGAACAAGGAGAAAAAAAAACATATTTTTTGCTCCACAATAATCTTAACATGCTCGAATAGCAGAAGGAAGTAAGAAACTTATGAACTCCTACCCCGTAAATTCATACAATATTTTCAGATGGACCCTCATTATTAAATAATAAATAAATAAATAAATAAATAAATAAATAAACATAGGCTAATTAATTTTCCATTTTATGTGGGTTTACATATGCCTAAATATATACATCCATACCCCCCACACACATACGCATTAGCCTCAATTTACATATACACATTTGTGCTATCTCTCTATATCTTGTGAAAATTACCTCCTGATATTTCCTTTTCCTTCTTTAAAATAAACCTAATAAAAGTGGCAGGAAACTAAGTGCACATAATCTCTCAACAGAACCTTAATTAAAAACATCCAAGCTTATCCTTACAGACATACCATAATCAGAAGAACACCAAAAGGATCATGTTGATAATATTGAAGAGTAATAGAGCTGCATAAAGCCCAATTCAATTATTATCCAATTATTTATATAGAGTCAATCCACAACACTCCTTTGCATTGAATTAAAACAAAAACAGAAAAGTCAATTCAGTCTAATCCTATAGATTGACTTACAGTCAAATCATTTTTTTTTTAGCCCAATTGATCCTGATTACCAAACAACACAGTCAGGATCAGTTCATTATTCAAATCCGCTGGACTCTATTAAGCTTTTTTTATATTGTCATCAGGGCTCTGTTGGATACTTCCCTGTTTGTCCAAAGCGACGGTGACAAAGCCAGAAAGTTTTAGTTGGTGGACCCTGTTTAAATTTAGTCCTGAACGGATAGCGGACACAGGCTCTCCCCCATCAGTCGACGCACACCGAGGGTCGATGTGAGCAGAGGTTATACTTAGCTACACGGCAATAGGAGATTTGTCAGCCAACGTCCTCTTCACTGCTTATCGAAAACACCCCAGCTGTCAGTCAACAAGCAAAACAATGAGCTGGAAGCTGATTTTGTCCCCTAAACAAGTCGCTGCACCCCACCCCGTAACCCTCCCCGCCCCCCTAAAAATCAAAAAAGGTGACATTGTGGTGCCCCTTTGGTTTGTAGCTGGTGGGCTGTCAGGTCTATTTGATGTGAGTGAGCGGGAGTGGAGGCGGGAGGGCTGGACAGTAACATGCAGTGACATTAGTCACCCCCGTCCGTCTGGGCTGGAGAAGGATGGCCCTGGCAATGATTGATGGGTGATATTCATTTATAGATCCGACGAAGACAAACTGAGGGGCTGTGTCCCGGACTTGGCTTTGGTCAATCACAAACATTCTGTGCTATTTAAAGTCTGGCTTGCTTTTTTTCTTTCTTTTTTTTTCTTTTGATGGACCACTCAAATCACGGAAAAGTAAAAGAAATCTCAGGTTGTTCAGTTATGACAGTAGAAAAGGTTAGTCTAAATGGTCAAAATGAATCTGGTTAATGTTCCACAAGCTTCTCACAAAACCTCCAACAACTTCATGGTCCATTAGCGGAAAGTGTGAACAGACGTTCTGGTTTCTGCTTAGATTCCTTCAAAAACGGCTCACAGGTCTATCAGATGTTTACTAAGACTGAAAGCTTCACCATCTGACCGGTGCAACACTGCCTGAATCCTCATCAGTGGACGTTTCAACATGGATGGATTTGATGTTGTTCAGTCCGGTTTTGGTGCTCAGTGCAATACTACAGACTGAACATTCAGAGACACAGAGAGGCAGTTACAAAGCCAGCCTTCTGGTCTGTCCTCCACCTGAAGAACATTTCTGGGGTTAAAGGACTAATGTCCCAGCAAGATTCAGAGAAACATAGATCGACAGATTAATTCTGGTCCGGATTGTAATTCCATTACTTCTCTTTACTTTGCCACTTCAAAGTAATGTTTTTGTTTGTCTGTTTATTCTGTTATATTTATGTCATGTAAAGCATTTTGAGCTGCCTTGTTGTTGAAATGTGCAGTATAAACTGAATGACTGGACAATATTCCCTGGTCAATCATACAGCTTTTCTGAGATTATAGTCTGTCAGCAATAACACTATAAACAATAAATGTTTATGACATTCAGATTTTACTCTTGTTACCCAATGTATTCATACTGAGTGACATCTATCTATACATTCTGAAAGTAAATGTTGGATTTTTATTACTCAACATTTCGAAAGCCAACAAAATGTGATTCTTTCCATGGTCTTTACATAAATCAGTGAAACACTGCAGCAAAACGACTACTTTCCTTATTGTCATAAAAGCTACAGTACAGCTGTAATCTTCTTCTGAAGTGTCAAAGCAAAACTGTCAATGTAGGAAACGGAAACTGTAAAGCTCAATTTCACATGTGCACAGCGAAGCTTTCAGAGTTGTCTTTATTGTTGCGATGTTTTAGTGTTTGGTGGGGAAGTCGGCGGCCGGGTGTCAGAGGCGACGCAATCTTATATTATTGCACTGATGCATGTGCGAACTGACACGCAGTTATTTGGTAACATTGAGCGAATGCTGCCCAATTTAATTGTGTGGCAGCCACACTGTATTATTCATGACCTGGCACTTTTAACTTAGTAATTACCAGCTGCTGGGTCTCAGTGGGACTCCAGGGGTTGTGTCAAAAACAGCTCTCTCAATAAATTCACTTATGCAAATGCAGGAGTATTTCTTCATAAGCCGACCTGCTTTTATTTCTCTTTTATGTGTATACTCTTTGGACCATTACGAAAAAAAATTTAAAACATCCCCTCTGGCCCCCCTCATCACTGTTCCATGTGTAACATTTGCTGAATCCCGTTTCCTGTTTGACATTGATGAAGTATCTACCACACGGCACAAACAAGTACCAATAAAAAGGTGAGAACAGAGCCAAATAAAGCCATATTCACTCTGACTCAACACGGAATGTTTTTAACTCAAAAAAAAACAAAAAAACTTACAGAACTGGGATATGGGTGCATCGAGTTGCGGGGCAGTGCCGCCCCTGGAATTCAGCTTCTGGACCTGGGTGGGGGGCACCGGCTTGTGGGACTGACCGGTGGCCCTGTACATGGCCTGCACCCATAAGATGCGGTCCTGCTCATCGTCGCTGGCAAATATCACAGTGTCACCCTCTTTCACAGCGTTGAAGAATGTCCGGCCGCCTTCCAGACCTGAAACATGGCCAGAGGCACTCAGAAGGTGGCAGCAACGTTATTCGTATAACAGTTGGTTTTGTCACTGCAAAAACTAAGCATGGGTATGTGTTACACAAACCTGAAATAAGACTGGTAAAGGTCATATTTAGGTCTGTCAAGAAAAGAAATTTTGCCGGACGATACATTGTTCCAGACATTATTGCGATAAATGATAATGATGTTTTGAGACCATTGTCAAATAATATCAGAGTACATGATAATAATGCAGGAACACATTGTCAAAGATCAATAAACTGTAAACTCTAATGAACATTTAACAACTGGAAAACATTTTAAATATCCATAATAAATAAACAAAACAACAGAAACAACAAATAAAATGAATTATGAAATCTCTGTAAACAAAACTGTTCTTCAAACTAAGTGGCTAGTTGAGACCAAAACGCCAGACTGAAGACTTTTATCATCCAGTTTTTGGTAGAAAGAGAGAAAAGAGATAAAATCATGCAAATGTAAATTATTAAGCTTGGTTTAAATGATCATGTGATTGATTTATTAGTTGCTGTGACAGGCCTAGTCATATTAAACAGAAATCTGTTCAGAAATGCTCGTCATTAGAGCATTACAGTGAACGGTGGAGGTCAGAGAAAACAGCGGCCCGTTGTTAGCCAATATCCATTAATACTTGAGACCACCTCATAAAACACTTAGACCTGCCAATTTTAATAGCTCAAACACCAATTATACTTTAATTTCCAGCAGAAAACATGAAATAAGACAGAGTAGGAGGGGTTGGATCACAGCTGTATAATAACATACACAGAAGCTAGTATGGTATTAACATTATTTTTGCAACTTTGTTTTATTTTCACAAAGCTAGCTTAAGACATTCACATGCTTAGCACTGAATAAAAGCAGGCCTGCATCACATGTCATATCCAAATAACACAAGTAATCAGACAAAGAGGGAGATGATGCTCCCACCAAACAACGTATAGAACAGCTGTTTTTTTCTAACCAGAAATAATCCAAGGTCAATATTGGAGAATATTTAGTGCTGTTCAAATATCAGTGCAAACAGTTTCAGGTGCAAAACATGACAGAAACAGTGAAACAGACCCGTCTGAAGATACAACCCCTATTCTACTTTCAGTTTGTGCCGTCAACAGAGCTAACTTCCCAACATCGCATATCTGAACTGTAATTAAAGAAAAACACTAGAAAGGCTAGCATCCATTTTCATTAGTTCTGTACCATGTAATTATTTTATTTAATATGTTTTTAGTAGAAAACCTAACAATTATGTTCTTTTAACGCTTTTAAAATCAGCTTTCTTTTACACCTCAGCAGACGCCCCCTGTTTTCAGACAGTTTAAATTGAAAGAGCAGTGCATGTGTTGATACAGAGCAATGCAGGGTTCCAGTTGGTGCTGCATATTATTATAGATTTTTTTTAACTACATGTATGTTTTATTATTATTATTATTATTATTATTATTGTTGTAATTACAGCAGCACCCCGTCTAACTGTTGGTTGGTCTTGGCTCGTCTCACCTGGCTGAGGGTCAGTGTAGTCCACAGTGTAGCCGTCCAGCTGCAGAAGCTCCACCGGCTCAGCCTTCTTCTCTCTGTAGCTGCACATCGCAAAGGTGTACTGGCTCACCTGCACCAGTTAAACACACAGAGGACATGGTCTCTTAGCAGTTAGCCTGATTCACAGGCCAGAACACCATTATGCTATATAATTACCCAATCACATATAACAATAGTGAAAGCAAAGGACAAACAAGACAGAATATTCACAAATATTTATTTCATTTTTTTTAGACGATGATTGTAACATACTCATGTTAAATCTTACTGGTAAGATGCAAAGTCTTACGTATTTTTTCTCTGGTTTCTAATACAAATATCTCAGAACACTTGAAATAAGACAAAACTAACTTACAAGTAACTTTTCAACGAGATATCAGAGCTTGTTTTAACTCAATAGCTCCTTAATATTGATGAAAAAAATACTGGTTCCACTGGCAGATTATTTCACTTATAACAAGACATTTTTCCCCATTATAACCTTGGATCTATGATTTTATTGAAGTGACAAATTCTAAGTATTTCTAAATCTGCCTTACAGTGTGATCTATTATTATGGTATTATTTTACCACACAGCTCCACGTTTGTTTTTAGGGTAGCGTCTTGCACGGTACTGTATGAATGACACAGATATGAAAACATGTGTTTCTTGCAGTGTGAGAAATAATACACGTGTGAATGTGTTCCTACAGGGTGTGGCGGTGGCGTTAACAGGTTGGCACTTGTGTATGAGGTTATTACAGATTTTTTTTTTTAAACTTTTTTTTATTTTAAATTAGGAATTGCCTGAAGTCTGAGGTGACAGATACGGGGTAAGGCTAACCATGTAACAGTGTTAATGAAAGCTTTGGAGGTTTGGAAGCAAAGATCAGCAGCCCGAGCCTTTTTATTTATTTTTAATGAAAGCAATGAAAACTTTACAAAGCTGGTTTTACCAACTAAATAAGTTAACTTACCAACCTACTAAACGTAGATGTGTAGAAATAGTTAGCTCCTTTAAATCCACCCCTCCATGCAGAGCAGACATGCATTTTATATAAAGATAAATACTACAAAACAAGTTGAAATATTAAAACACAATGTTATTACTTATTTAAAATGGAGAATTAGTATTTCTGGTGACTTCTACATAGAAAGAAAAGAAACAGTGAAGATGTAGCACATTAAGAAGTGATTTTGTTTTTCTACCAAGTTGCTTTGTAGAGTCTACCAAGACTAACGTAAAACTCAATCCAGCTTTAAATTACCACATAGAGCCATAAAAAGAAACACAATACATTAACAATGACATTAAAATGACCAATGCAGATTCATTTGACTGACTGTGGCTCCAGTAATATGAACAATAAAATGACCCAGTAGCACTGAAGGTATGAATTATTTGCTAAAAAAATTTCAGCAAGTGGTCAAGTGTGTGAATTGTAATCCCTGACAGTCACACATGGCCTTCAGAATTTTTTCGTCACATTTTAAAACAACTGTCGATGATGAAAAATATTCCATTTGATGCGACCCCTGCGTTGAACTTTAAGAAACTGAGTCATCTATTGCGCCTTAATTCTTTAAGACACAATATTATGTGTTTTTTACATTGTGCTATTTTATAGCACAGTCAAATAATTATGTTAATTTCAATTGTTAAGTAAATACCATATATCAAATATGACTTAAAAGAGAATATATTTCTCAATTTAACACCTTGAAATTGGACCCCTTCGTTGCTAATACCTCCTGCTCTTGGTGCAGTGCTCCTTTAACTAAGATTTTACCAGTGTTGCACTGAGAAGCAGCTCCTACAATGAGCTCAGCAGATGTGCAGCTCCACCAGGTGTTTGCTAATTCCTGCTGGCTAGTCTGACGGAGCTGAGTGGTGGAGTCATGGGGAAATGAACTCTGTGAGGCAGGAACTTGGAAACTGCAGCTCCAATAAGGAGCTGAGCCTCGCTGCACCCAGACATTTTGCACAGCTGAATGGTTGCCACGGGAGATTTGAGGAGTTCTCAAACATGCATGGATAAAATCAAGGCAACACTGCAGGTGTGTTTACATAACACTGACCCTTGAAGACATTTTAGTAGCAAAGTTAGTACAGCTTCCACCTTTATTTCCCAGCAGGAAATAAAGAAAATCAGCAGAAAAGCACACAATGTGAGTGCAAATAGAAGCAAATAAAGAAACTAATATCCTGAAACTAATATCATTACAGTATGGGGATGAAGCTAATGTCATTGATTCTTCCAGAATTTGGCTGTGTTTTGGGTTTGTGAGAAGATGTGTGAGGGGTCATTCCCTAGACAAACTATAAACTCCTTCAGGAGAAAAATGTGTTCCTTCGTTGACTTGGAGCTTCTCCTGTAGTCTGCTGCTTGTGTTCAACCTGAAAATTTAAGCCACAACTAAAATATATTTCCTTTAAAATTGCTGAGGACTGAACACAGGGCTGGTCCAAGCATTTTTAGGACCCTATTCAGATTTTTATTTGGGGACCCCCCATACTAACACGTCAACATCAGATGCTCTGTCATTCCTAAGCTACTCTATGTGTGTAACATACCTGCTATGCATAATTAATAATTGCCTAATGTCATACCAGCAGTATCATGGCAATCGATTTTAACTTTACATGAGTGACAAACTAAAAAAATGTTGAAATGCAAAGTGGTATTTTTGGAGTGCCATATTATTTTAGCTATTTGCAATACCAGCTAATAAACACTACATTTACAGTAAAAGTTAAGTTTGATATATTCTATTTTCCCAACAGCAGGGATTAACCATTATTTGTGTAACAACTACAAAAAGAATATAGAAAATGATTTTCCACCTGTAATTGCATTTAGTTTATTTTATTTTTTTAAATATGCTAGCTTTGTGCCCCAGCTGCTTTACTCACATATGTACACCTCAAACACAAATTTCAACAACAAACTGATATAAATGGATATAAATCCTTCCCTGAATATCCACTCAGTCCCGTCCTGAGCCCAAACATCCTGGAGGGTTTTTCCTGTAAAAGTCAGTTGTTTCAATCCAAAACCTTTCAACGGTTACGTAGCTAGAGGGATTTCAGCAAAGGGAAAATTTGATACAGTTCACTGGTTTTGTTAAAAAGGAACCCGTTTATGAACTGATATCTGACACTTGAACTGCATTTTAATTGGTTCAAACTAGATACAAGAAAATCACTGCAATATGTTGGCTGTAAATACAAGGATGATGTTTTTTTTGTTTTTTTTATTGAACCAGTTGACATTAGTGCAGTTTGCCAGTCACGCCAGACTATCGTCAAGAACCGGCGAGCGTGGCCGGTCGGCTGCTGTTGCCGTGACTACTGCCACGAGTGGCAGCTCTCACTCTTGCTCCTGCCACACTCTGTTTGTGTGTTCGCGTGGTAGCGAGTGTGTGTGCAAAGTTAGGTGGGGGACGGGGTGGCTGGTTATATGTTGGGTTTCCCTTGTGCTGGTGACAACTGAGATTCCCTAAGACAGTACTGATGACACCTAAGGCCATCATGGAAGAAGCTGGACTAACTCTGCAGCAGCTCCCTGGCCTCCAGGACCCCACAGAGGCAAATCTAAAGTACTCTGCAACTCTCCCCCGACTCCCTCCTTCCCCCACTACCACCACCCACCCACCCTAAAACACACAATTTCCTGTCAGTCTGCTTTTCCCACTCACACTCGCTCAGCTGTCAGTCAGTTAAAATGAAGATGAAGAATTAGAACATAAGGAGGAGTAGTTCCTATGATACATTTAAGGGTATTGCAATGTTAACATAATTGTTTTTATGAACTATCTCTTAATGTTTTACTGTAAAGTATAGCAAAAAAAAGCTTTTCCTTTTTAGCAACATCTAATTTTATTGTGAGAAATTTCAGGCAAAATGTTCCCGTCTTAAACATCACTAACACTGCTATACTTGGGGAGTCTATGAAGGTTCAAAACAATTGAAACCCATAATGATAATTAATTTTCACTCATAAAAAGATGTCAAGCAACAGGTTTATGAACAAAAACAATTGTGTTTACTTCCTGGATCTGAAACTCCAACCCACAATCACTTCAAATAAGGACTTCCATGTATAAGAGCCAAGTCTTCTGACTTAGGGAACATATCACATCATCATCATCTCATCTTATGTGTCTGGAAAGAATAGATTGAGATCTTGCACATAAATAAACATATTCCACTACCTTGATGTTTTTTAAGCATGTTGTTCTTTGACCGGTTTTCTCTTCGTTGTGTTTGTTGTTGTAGTTAGAGGAGAATTATAAAGGTTCGACCATGTTGAACAACTTAAAAGTTTGCATTGAACAACAACAGTTGTTTTTGCTGCATTTAAAATGTTTTTAGGCTTTCGTCAAATAACATGGACTGATATTTATCGTAAACCTTTTTTACTGTCAACTGTCTTTTTTTTTCTTTTTCTACTGTTACAAAATCAGCTTTTGACAAATGCATAGAATATTCTAGTACTGCACTAATCTAACAAACCAACCAACATTGCAAACTACCAAGCTCCAAAATACTAAATCAAATGTGAAGAAACATTTTTAGTCGCAGTACAGACAGAGCAAACCTCACCAGGGGCTGCGAAGCAAAGAGCTGCTACTAAAATGCAGGAAGTCCCCCACCAACCAAACATTTGAAGAACGTTGGTTGGTCAAGATGTAGGAGAGGAAATGCTGCCCTTAAATACAGTTGACTCCCCTGGTGGTCATTTTTATATTGAGGTGCCCCCCCCTACCTCTCCTGTTTTAAATTCACTATATAACAACATGCAACAACTCCATTTTTTAGCGGGCGGAGAAAGTCTTGGGGTCTTTTCACACCACCATTCTCTGTGATTTGGGGTTGTAGGCTGGGATGAGAAGCAGGCCAGGTGATGGGAGGGCTGGACTGCGGTTGGGCATTGGGTCCAGTGGGTCAGCTGTAGCTGGGCCTGGTGCTTTGATTCTCTGGGGGTCGTTTGGATTTTGAGCATGGTTGGGCACCGGTGGGTCTGTGGTGTGGGATTGGTGGGATATCAGGTGTTTGGTTGGCTACGCCGGCGTTCCTTCACTGCTTCTCCTGCTGCACCGGCCCCCAGCTCAGAACCACCTGTGGTCACACTCGGGTTCGGTGTATAGAACACCTTGTGACAGTGCTAGTGTAAGCTGCTAGAAGAGCAGTAGAGGCCGTGGGTGCTGTGTGCCTCCCCAGGAGTTCTCCTTTGCTCCCTTCTGTGTGGGGTTGGCAGATGTCCCTGCAGTGATCCTCCAGGGACCCCCGTGCTCCAGGGGACCTCTGTATGTCTGTGACTCCAATTTTCCCAATGCCTTCCTTGGGTCTAGCCTGACATCATCTTCCTGTGCTATTCCATTCAATTCAAGTCTCGCTTACAGCACAGTCTAGGCTTTCTCTGATTAACTTGGATTCCTCCAGTACAATTTCAACCAGGCTAATCAGTGACCAGAAGGAGAAACTGTGAACGATGACGTTGATTTTCTGCTGTTTTACTGTAGTTTTAGCAATGCCAGAGGAGGAACTGAACGAAGCCGAAGCTGTTCAGTCATTCAATATTGGTCATTCTTCCAAATATTGAATTAACATTAACAGATGCCTCGTTCAGATCGGCACTTCTCTCTTCACAGAAGAGCCAGCAACTTCTGGTCAGATTCAAATTGTTGAACTGAGGCATTACATACATCACTGATAAATGTTAGCAACTGGGAAAAATGTAAAACTTAAACACAGTCCACGATTCCAGGAAGCAATTGTTTCTCAGCAGCCAAGTCCAAAAGTCCAAACCTTCTGTACAAAGCAAAGCATAGAAAATGAGCTGGTTTTTACCAGGATACCTTGAGTCCTAGGGGCCCAGTTTGTGGTTCTTCACACCCATTATAGAACGTTGTCATGGAGAAATATTATAAACACAAGCGTGCTCACACACACGTACGCACACAAAGAGTTGTCTGGATTCTAAGGTTTACAGAGACACTTTGTTGGGCAGAGTTCGTCACTAAATACATCTTCTATGAATTAGTATCATGTACTAATTCATCACAGGTTCAGTGATGGTGTTGGTATTGTTAAATATACACATATGGTTTCTCAGTTCTCTGTTTTTATCCCTCTCTTTCTGCAGGTGTAGAAGCAGACTTCTACAGTGTTACTTTCTATTCTTTATATCCTTCTTTCTTTTCTCTCTTCTGTTCTTATCTTCTCTTTTTCATTTAAACATTTTCTCCATTTTATTTTTCACCCCTTTTCCGTCTCCTTGTCCATTTCATTTGAAATAAACCCAATGCAATTTCTAATACATTTTTTTTGTAAATATATCAAGAGGAACTCTGCAACGACGGCCGTAATGCTCCACTTGTGAAAGCTAATCAGTTTGGCTTCACCTTGATTTGTTTTGTTTTTTTACACATGACATGTAAAAAATAAATAGCATATGCAACAGACAACATCATGAACCTTACTACTGTTAAAAATAGCTAAAAAGAAAGAAAAAATGTAAGGAAATTACCTGTGATATTTTAACAATGAATATTGCCTTTGTCAGAGTTGAACGTTTTTATGAGGTTAACCTATTTGAATCAAACAAATTGTGCAATCAATAAAGCTCTGGATTTTTGGTGGCCAAAAGAATATCCGCTGAGTCGTTAGCTCTGTAACACAGCAACCCAACAAACACACGCCGGTCTTTGTGTCGCCGTTCAAACTTCATGCACATCGAAAGACAGACATAAAAACAAACACATACACATGAGTGTGCAGTCTATTGACCAGTATTTGTCACTTGCTATATATTTAGCTGCGAGCAAGTGAGAGGCTTCAAGTTGGCGGTGCTCAGGCTTTTGTAGCTCCAAGTGTTAGACCAGCTAGTGTTCACTCGACTTTGTCAATCCCCTGTCAACTTGTAGCTCTGAGACATATCCTTCCTAACGCATAGGAGACAGGCCTACTGCCGCCCACCCCCTTCTCTGCTGCCTGCTGCCCACCTCCCAACGCGGAGCCACCAGGAAATGGCCTCCACCACCTCATCTCCCACACCCTTCCGCCCCCTCTCCTCCCCACAACTATCTCCTGACAAAAGCCTGCTTGACCTCTCCATCATTCATCTGACAACCAAAAGAAGACAGCTTGGCTGCATCTCTCTTTCTCACAGCGCGCCACAACATGTGGTTGGCAAAAATTTCCTTTGCATAAAGCGGCACTCGTGTCAAAGGCATCCCTGTTTCTTTGTTAATTCTTTTTTTTTTTAAAGACATTTTTAGAGGGCAAATTTTGTTTTTTTACTTCACCTATGAAACGATACAAAAAAAAGAAATCATCACCTATTTTAAATAAACACTTGCTTCCAGTTTTTCTTAATCAAACGTTTTGTCTGCTGTAGCCGATTAAATGGGAGTAATGATCAGACTACAGTGTGGTTGCAATTTAAATTGCGCAAAAACTTCAGTGCTAATTAGTTGGTCGTAACCAGGAAGCAGCAAATTGCCTCAACAGCCCCCGCGACAACAAGCAGAAGAAATCTTCATATGTCGTCAGTTTTTATCAGTATCAAATATCATTTTTATCAGGACCTCGACAGTGTTCATGATTTGGAGATGTAGCTTTCAAAATCTTCTTTCAAATATTTTAAGTACAATAATAATAATAATAATAATAATAATAATAATAATAATAATTTTTGTTTTCATATTTTATTTTCTAAAAAAAATAAATATGCCTACCTGTACCAAGACAAAGAATCTCTTCTTCCATCTTTTCCACACATTTTTGCCAATGGCCCAAAGATACCTGTGGGGGAAAAAAGGATGTTATTTTAACAAAGAATGAATTTAACAGAATGCTTCACAGTAATTTTTTTGTGATGCTGTTTTGGCGTTAGTTTATACTGCTATCAACGTTCAACACAGATTCAATGCACCAAGGTGAAAATACTAGTGCAAACACTGACCTCTTCTGGCAGAATACTGCCACTGCAAGGAGATACAGGGCCTCTTACAAACCCAACATTTTTCTAACAGTAGATTGTAAATTTTTTATTACAAAAGATTTGATATATAGTAAAACTACAAGTTAATTTATTATACACTTGCTGCCACCAAACTAGATTAGAGAGGAATAATTATCCTTCTGAAGAAAGTTATTCAAAAACCATGTTAGACTAATCAATATAAGAGATTAAAAGGCAGCAAAAAAAAATCAATACATTCAAAGTAAAATTCTTTAAAAATAGCTATCTAAACTAGAGCAAAGTGAAACAAGAGAACTCAGTGTTTGGGACCAAACTGTGAGAGGTCAGTCGAATGAAATTGCGCTTACGTCCAAAAACAAAGAACATCCACCACCAGCTAAACAGGAAGAAAAAAGATTCCAACAGATTAAATAAATAGATTATGAAACGCCAATCTGCACCAGCCAAGAGGATGATACTTCTGTTCCTGTTTGTTCGATGAAACAAGTAGAAATGACTAAGAAAATAAATCTGTTGGCAGAAAGGCTGGGAGGTTGGTTGAACATGAGCTAGCTAAACATGACAGCCCTGTATCTTTGTGTTCTGGTTCCAAACAGACAACCAGTTTGGAAAATGGCTGTAAATCTTACAAGAATCATAAAAGTGCCCCAAAATAATTACATAACAACTGTGGCAAACATTACATATATAATTCTATCCATGTTGTAAAAACACTGAGCTACAGGTGTTCACTTTTAAATGTACCAACTATCATCCTCGTACCAATCGGTGACCACAAGAGGGAAGCAAACGTCATCTTTTGGAAACATGTAGAAGCTGATGAGCAATTTCAAAAATTGTTTGATTGTTATATCAATGTAAGGTTTTCTATGATTTGTTGAGAAGGGCATTAATAATTTTTAAGAAACACCTTTTTTTCCCCAAAACTGCTCCCACTGTTCATCCTGGGAGAGATGGCTGCTTCATTTCCTATCAGAAACACATTTAATCTAAAATCTGAGTGGTTCCACTCATTTTTTGGGGTTCAAATATAATTTATCAGTTATCTAAATCTGCTTATCGTTGCAGGGTTGCCGGGGGTTACTGTGTGTTGATTCAAGACAATATTCTGTTTACTGTTTTAAACGGTTAAAGAAATACATGTGATAAATTATAGTAATAAATATGACCTTTTAGGTGAATGTCAATAAATTGATATTAATTATCATCCATATGAAAGGTAAATGATTAATCTTTTACTATAACCTTTATTGCAATAAAATGAAGTCTTTGTGATATGAGCTCACAGCTAAATATTTTCAATTATAAGACACAAAAGTGGGGGGAAAATACCCCTGATATATTTTTGTCAATACTGAACACTCCTACCGACTGCTCTTGAATGACATAAATCATCAAAATAAACAGTCTGAACTTATGCAGACATGAGAACTGGTTTCCAAAATCTACTTTTCCAAATGAAAGGGACAGAAAGCCCAGAACTCCAATCACAGAAGAGTTCTTTTTAAGTATTTAGATGGAAATCTGACAGACGCGACAAATGCTTTAAATTGATCGCACCGGTGGAGGGCATCAACACAAAGAACCCGACTGCCACTTACCCACAATGCTTCATGTTCTGTGGCTTATCCATGCGGATGGCTAGTTTTATCTTGAGCTCGTCTGGGCAGCCTTTAGACACTGCCATCTTATGGAGCTCACACTGTTTGGGACTGTTGGGAGTCGGGTGAAGCACAACCTGGAAACAGCCACATGCAAACGCTGCGAGTCAGACGCACTGTGTGAGAGGAATCAAAAATGAATCCAGTGCTTGAAATGTTCTCCCACCCTTCCGAGCTCCTTATCCTCCAAAGCCAGCACTCCTGTGCTCTCAGTGAACAGCTTCACCTTCACAGCAGGCAGAGGCTGGGTGGTGGTGAAGTCACCTTGGGTTCCCCAACTACGAACAAGAACAGATTTATTAAGTAAAGTCTGTGCAGTAAACGGTGGATCTCAGGGTTAGTGATGCCTACTTACCCCCTAGGCTATTCTCTGCTAATCTATTGTTAATAGTCTGTTCATATGAAGTCCACTGAGCTTCATGTGAAGAAGCTCTGTGGACTTTGAGGATTTTAATCATAATAAACTCCTCCCAATGAATATTTAGTATACGGGTCAGTTTCTTCTGTAAAGTCTGAACTTTTTGTTGTTTTTTTAGGGGTTTGCATCAAACAAATAAATACATGAAATAAATTCTCCTCATTCTTATTCTAACAACCCTTCCTAGAATGGGTCTGTGTTACTCTACCCATTCTGTACATTATACTTTGTCTCCTGGTTGCAATCCAGGGGTCTCAAACTCCAGTCCTCAAGGGCCGCTGTCCTGCAGCTTTTAGATGTGCCACAGGTACAAAACACTTGAATGAAATAGCTTAATTACCTCCTCCTTGTGTAGATCTGTTCTCCAGATCCTTGCTAATGACCTAATTATTTTATTCAGGTGTGGTGCAGCAGAGGCACATCTAAAAGTTGCAGGACAGTGGCCCTCGAGGACTGGAGTTTGAGACCCCTGTTAATCCCACTGTTTTGTCTTAGTTAGATTTTCAACCATGACAGGTAACATCTTACGCGGGACTGTGATGCGGTACTGTTCCCTCATCAAAACTTTTTACTTCCTTGGATGTTTTATCCTTTTTATTGCTCTGACATATCCATCATGACTTTTTAATGCAATCTTAATGAACTAAGTGTCCTTCCAGCTGTGATTGTCGTCTTTCTTTAGTTGTGCTTTGCACATACATTGGTTTGGAGGCCTCAGCTTGGTCCGTCTGCAGCTTGTGTCCTCCTTCCACCTCCATGGTGCAGTAAACTATTCTGTTTGAAGCCAAGGACTTCAGACCCTGAACCTCCATTATCACCACCTGGAAAATAATGTTAATCATCCAAAGAGATGAAATAGTATTAAACCACGTAACAAAACACAAGTTATAGAGACTTCACTACTTTATTACTTATAAGTTTCTCATGCATCCTTTGTTCCATTTTGGTGAATGCATATATACTTGCACTGCGCTCAACAAGTACTTAGTAATGTAAGGATTTCTAAAACTTTTTTTTCTGGAAATAGTTGATTTAATCTGCAAGAAGCTGACTGCTCGGGTTGATGTAAATAACTCGATTAGTGGCACCTGCAGCTTCTGTGGGGGGATCGTTTTAAAAGCTGAAAGCTTTGAAGAACAAATTAAGAAGTCTGTGTGGAGAAGAACGACTCGCTTGCCGTAGAGGAAAAAAAAACACAGTCTAGTTCAAGTCTCTCGTCTCTGAACTTGTCTATTTTTTTCCCCCAAGTTTGTTTAATTCAAAATTATTTCAAAACAACTAAGCATTTCAGTACTTAGTTGTGAAGTGTTTTCTGCTGCAGGTGCTTTACCTCCAGAGTGAATGAGAGGACCACGTCTGACTTGGACAGCAGATTTTCATCCTCCTGACCCATGTCCATAATGGAGGTGTTGTGTCCTCGTTTCAGCTTCTGCAGCTTGAACTCGCCGCCCTTGGAGACCGGCATGCTCTCCAGGTTTGCCATCAGCAGGTTGACAGACGAGCGCAGCTCCTCGATGTACATGGCCTCCATCTCTCTGGAAACGAATCTTGGAAACCTTCCTCCAAGCTTAGCAAAATAGGAGATCGTGAATTTAATCACCAACTTGCATCCTGTATCGATTCTTGTAAAATGATCCGAGTCTGCATTTATTTCAGGGACCTTCCTGTCTCTATGTCCATCCTGTTCTGTCAATATTGGCTTTGCATTACATGTCAGTTTTTAAAGGGGCAGTATGATGTGTTTTCCAGTCACATAGTGTCATTTTGCCACACAATCAAGTAACTATGTTACCTTCAGTTGTTCTAAAATTGCTATATTTCAAGTATGACTCAAAAGACATTTGACATTTTTTCTCTGTCTCTTTAAAAACTCCTGCTCATTCTGAAACTCCGCCCTCAGGAAGTGATCACAGCATTGCTTCTCTATTAACCCTTTAATTACATTTTTGCCAGTGCTACACTGAGAATTAACTCATGTAATGAGCTGAGCAGATGCCCAGTTCTGCCAGGTGTTTGCTAATTGCTGCTGGCTAGTCTGAAGGAGCTGAGAGGTGGAGTCAGGAGGGAAGGGAGCTCTGTGAGGTTGAAGCTTGGAAACTGCAGTTCTGAGGAGGAGCTTCGTCCATGACAACCACTCAGGTGTTTTGCACACCTGAATGGTTGTCATGGAGATTAAAGGATTTCTAAAACATCTGTTAAAGAATCAAGCTAACACTCCAGGTGGGTTTTTGATGAGGGAATAACACTGTGACACGATGTAAAAATAAAAACAAAGTGAATCTGACATAATATTTCCCCTTTAAAAACATCTCCGTAAAATATTTTGATTTTTTTTTTTTTTACACAAAGGACATCAAATTAATGTCTTTGAGTAACAATAAAGCAAATTAGCTTATTTTGTTAAGTGTTTATACTGCTACAATATGTAACAGGAGAAAGTCTTCTCAAATGCAAATTACGTTTAAGCATACAAATGGATTTCAATAACTTTATCATACATGTAAAACTAAGGATCACTCCTACAGTTGCCTCTTATCATTTTACAGGTTAATCTTCCTTCATAACTCTCATCCATCTTTTCCTTTTACCCGAGCGATCTGATCTGCCATCTGCAGCCGTCCATCCAGTTCCCTTCTGATCTGAGCCGCCTGCTCATCAGGATTGTCCAGCTGGGAAAACACAGACATGCAGCAGTTTGCTTAGACATCCACTAAAAATCACATTCAGATCCATGAATAAAAAAAAAAACTAACAAAAACAAAAAACACAATTTTAATCATACTGTACTAAAAGTAAATTACACTCAACAACAGTTATTACCAGGCTACACTGAAAATAATCTAAAAAAAAAAAACATGTATTACTTCCTCCATTAACCAACTAAAGGGATACACTAGCCTTTGGATACAGTTGCCATGGTAACAAGTGTGGGGAGCAGGTACAGCAGTTTTCAAGTTGTGAATCTCTTTTAGTTGTGCACGTGCATGTAGCTTCCACAAGAAGCTATGTTTCAGACATGACTCGATGCACTAGAATCATTAGAAACCAAACATTTTCCTTTCACTTACAGCCACATGCACACAGCTGAATGGAAGCAGAGAGACTGACTTCAAACTGTTCAAGGTCTCTGTTTGACCAGGACACCATCTGTTCTTTAATGAAGTACAGTCAGAGCTTATTTGGTCTTTTCATATGTTATCAGAACAAATATGCACATAGTCACAGCAATGGCGACTGCATGTTCTGGACAGTACGTGGTCCGCATCATCGCCTTCACCACCAACAAAGGAAAACATGAAAAACAGATCAAAGTTTCAGTCGACATCTAAGCAAATGACAGTATCGCATCACTTAGATAAACAGTAATGACAGGAGTGAAGCGTTGACTGAAGGGTGCAGTCTGTAGTTGAATTAGTGAAATCTTACAGCGCTGTAGCTAGCAGTCATGCTATGTTGGGTGGATTTCACTACCAACAAGATTTGATGAAGGGGTTGATCAAAAAGACATGTGGCAATAAATCTACAATAACAGTGGTTGTGGTTGTTGGACTGAATTAAGAAAACTGGTACAAAAAGTTACTTGGAGATTATCCCTTACTGAATGCCACTGCCTTAGTAAGGAGCCTTGAGGCACTCTATTTGAAACAGGAAGGAGGGAGGAACAAGACCCAGAAGCTTTGACACGCTGAGTTCCACCAGATAAACAACTGGAGAACCAGTTCACAGCCTTCATAGATAAACTAATCTATTAAAGTCGATTAATCAAGAAGATATGATATAAAGTGTCAGATATTTATGGACATGTGTGATCGTCTTGTCCACCTTAAGAATCACCGAATCTAAACCGTTCAGAGAAAAGGACGGCTGATCCAAACCCGTTTCCTTTTTGTGTGAGAACAAAAGTGGCCCATACGCATGCAGAAAATGCATGCGTTTTCTGTGCACAGACCAATCCGTGTTACATCTGGGCGTAAAAATTTACCATTTACATCCGATGCACGTTTTCACCCCATTTTATTTTCTTATTTTGTGTGTGTGTTGAAACATAAAAAAAAAAACTTATATAAGCAATGCTAAGCCTGGTGGGGGCACAAGTAAAGCCTGGTGGCCCACCAGGCTTATAATACACTGGGGGAAACCCTGATTTTGTATGCCAACATGTGCGTGAAATGTTGCACTGCGACAATTTTTGTGTGTACGCTCGATTCACATGAGGCCCAATAGCAGTGTGTCAGCAACATTCCCAATCAGTTGTGACAAATGCATTGTTTTATGCCATATAAGTGAATGCACTGTACAGCCATGTTGGCGTTGCAACTGATACAGAAGACCAGAGAATACCTAAGTTAACTGTGATTTTAAAGACTGAAATCTCTGCTTCAAAAATCAGCAGGGTTGGCCATTAGACAGTGCATGCATCTTTCCATAAGCCTAGTCTCCGTAAACAATGATAACAAAGGCTGAGATACAAATTAAATTATAGAACAACACAGTTAACATGCACTGAGAGAACAGCGAGGTTGTTGTTTTCTTTTTGTCAGATGCATTTTGCCATTAGGCCAGTTCAAATCTTCAATAGACTTAAAAGCATTTGTTGAATGCAAAATCAATAAGGGAGAGCAGTCTTGTCAAAAGACAATGGTGACTTCAGTAACCAACTTAAAAAAGACATTCATATTAACAAAAAAAAACTGCATGCAGTTTTAACATTAAAGTCCGTCGTCGTTAAGCCTTTTAATGTGACTCTGGATAATCATTAATGAAACAGTGAAAACCCTCCAATAACAGCACCAGTTAACAGTGTTGTTTTTAAAGAGATGGGCCCAGTCCAATATTGGTATGGCACCCAATATTAATATTTTATTTGGATAGGATATAAATAAGTTGCCAAAGGCCAATCAAAGTCAAATTGTCACACTCTTAAAATAATGGCCTATGTCAATTTTTGACAAAAGTTCTTTTTTTGCCTACAACATTGCTTGGAAATAAAGAGGTGGTGATTTTTGTTTTCCTTCCCCTGAAAATAACTTTTGGCAAAAAATAACTTAATCCATTATTTTAGGAAGGTGGTGAAATGCTCACAATGATACTGAAACATCATGAAATGCAGAACATCAATCATAACCTCTAGTTTAAAATCTTTATTTCACAAAAGAGACATGAACAAACAAATCATTAGCTGTTGGAGCTCAGATTAGTTTAGGAACATCTAGGTGGTAAACAGGGAACACGTATTTATTCAGTTTTGACCAGGTCTGATGTAAAATCAGAAGTCATTAAGAGCGATCGTGCAAAACAATGGAACAGCAAAACATTCCCTCTGATACAAGCTGCAGTCGATGGAATAGTCTGCGTAAAACAGATCCTGCTGTGCAACGTTGCTCTGTTCGGCGGCAAAGAGGAAACGGGGAAAAGCCAGCGTAGACACCTTAGCAGATTTTCCTCCCTCTGGGGCTCGACTATGAAGACATTCACCATCTGGCGTATTGCACAGAGGCAAGACAGCAGTCACTCCTCTAATGAGAGCAGGGACATGCTGGGGAAGGCCTTGGAGGGGAGGAAGCTTAACTGGCTCTTCTTCAAACACATCCACACCAAATCACATTTGGAAGCTGACAGAGGGACACAAATACCGTCCCCTCGGCTTCTACCTGCCTCAGCTCTGAACACGCTGCAGCCATGGTCAAATATCCACGCTATAGCTGCACAGATTTAGCAGAGTGCATGTCGCCAAAGTACGAAGAGTGACCATAAGCCTTTATGGCAAAGGATTTCTTTTATTGCTTAGTGGAATGATTTCTAAAATCACTTTTTTTGTAGCTTAAGGGATTTAACTTGTACATAATGTACAAGTTAAATCAGATTTGGAGTTGAAACCAGGTCTTACAAATGGGAGTCTACAAGTAGAGCAGCTAAACTAAGCATTATCAGCTATATGAGCTATTTGAATCTTTAAAAAGCTGTAAGAAAGCATCTCAACATTATATTATGGTCATTTCTTAAGCCCAGAAGAGTTTCAGTCTCTATTTGCGGTAAAAATTCTTCTTTTAAAGAGCCAAACGTTATATATATTGCTTGATATTAATAGGCAGAATCAAGTTCTTGCACCTTAAATGCCAGTCCTTTTTTTTCCCCCATGTGCACTAATGACTGGAAAGCAAACATCTCATTAATGTACTTGGAACTTTATTGTTTCCTATAATTGCTGCAGTTTCCTTCCTGCCAGCCCTCTGGAAATCACCACCCCAGCTTAAACAGGACAGCCAACTCATCATCCACCCTGTTATTTTGTGCTGGGAACCGAAACAGAACGGCCTCAGCGAACAAGACGGGGTGAATTCAGCGGGATGCTTACGTTAACTAAGTCACACTTGCTATTAATATTAAAAAAAATAAGAATTAAAAAAAAGAGGAAAATTGTGTTATCCACATTTGTTTTCCCTCTCATTTGTGTCAATCTATGTAACAGACAGATTTCATCAGGTGCTGATCTTGGCAATTTTTAAGATATCAGTTACAGAAAAAACACGTTCAGGACAGATGTCAAAGTCCCCATGTCTTTACAGCTGCAGTATGTCGCTTTTACATATTCATTGAAATGGTCACTATGTCATGACAGTGTAGTTTGAGACAGATCATTTGTGAAAATAAATCTAGCTCCTGTGCCTTCTGGCAGTGTTCCCAATAATACCTAGAAACAACCAATGAGAGAAAAGGGGCGGGTCATAATACTGTCCATCATACCCATGCGGGCGTATCTCAGTCCCAATTCCCCCTCCCTCCCAAGCTCTCTGCTTCGCTACAGCGTCTCCCCGTCACCAGAGCCTGTCGTGAATGCTAAAGCTAGTTAGCATGACAACAGATGACGGCAGATAAACAGTTTTCCTCTAACGGTAAGCTGTTTCTCCGCCATTGGCACACCTATCAACGCATTTACAAAGTTGACTGACGGCCTGGCTCTGATTGGTTGTTTTTGGTCGGGAGCGGTGCGTTTCTTCAGACCAGCAACAATACCAGCAGAGACATGACAAACTGCACTGGGAATGCGCAGGCTCATCATAAACAACGCTTGATTGCAGGAGACATAAACATGCAGAAACTTGCTGTCATGACGAATTACTATTATTTACTGTGTCAACCGACGTTTTCTCTTTTTTAATGTTTATTACTGCCTGTGTGTATTATGCGAGTGCTGTAATGTGGAATCAAACCATTTCTACCATTAAATGTGCTAATGTTCTTGAGTTGGTGAAATTACATTAGAAATAACTGTAGAACATGACCTAAATATGTGTTGCCTATTTTGAGCCAGTTGAGCTTTTTGAATCGTAAAAAACATTGGCTTCGTCAAAACCTTCAACATGCCAGTTACACGTTACGCATTTCAGATGGAAACGGCCAGGAACTGATGTGAAATTTGTTCTATCTCACAAAGCTTAGTTTGTAATTTGATTTGTTATGCAAGTGTAACTGCTGGAAGCCGCAGACATGCAAATCATGCACCACATAACAATGATAAGCTATGCAGGATGAGGCAGCCTCACCTCTCAGCACTGCTTCTTCAGAGGTCGAGCTTCTGAGTTCAGGTAACATTCAAGGTAAGATTTAAGACTGTCATTCACAAAATTTAAGTTATAAGCCTCTAGATTCATTTTTTAAATTTAATTATTTTCCTGAAGATAAACTTCAGACTTCAATTCTGACCTTTGTAGAACTTGTTAAGGTTAGGTTTTGAGTAAAGGGTTAAGAGTTAGTGGTTTGTGTTTTCTTTTTATTGTTTATTTGTAGTATTTTGTTGTTCATTTGCTAATCCTTAGTTCATTTATTCTCATTTGTGTGTTAGTGATACTGACAATGTGTTACTTAGAAACATTAATTAATTTATCTAATATCTACTTAGTAACGCTTTACTCTAATATGACCACTTTCTTCGGTAAAGAGTAAATCTAACACATTACTTTTCCAAACCAGTAATCAGATTCTAGTTACCTATCCGAGTCACTGTGCGCTTCTATTTTTCTCATTTTCTTTTCTTAAAAAGATACACTGGTAATCAAGTAAATCTTTTTACTGCTGCAGTTTGTAACTCACACACCGGCTTCCTTTCACTCTTCATTCCACAAAATAAAAATTAAGAGTTAAAGTCAAATCTCGAGTCTTTTACTCCAGACTTTTAAATGCAACTCGAGTCAGTGTCTTGAATGTGAGCCACCATGTTTGGCAGGATGTCGTACTTAAGCATGGACTAAGACAAACCTCTTAGAGAACAATAATCTGTGAGGTCAATTTTTTTATGTTGTACTATTTTGGAAAAAAAATAATAAACCTAAAATAAATAGCACTGATTTTATATAATGGCAATTACACCAGTAGTTACTCTTTTTTTTTTCTTTTGGAGAATAGAAATGACAATAATATGGAACAAATATTCCCCCTTTTTCTTTTACACGGACCAGCAGAAAGGATGAGAAACAAACAGACGTGTTGATGCACTAACCTGACAGGCATTGTAGAGCAGCTGGTGCTCAAACTTCTTGATCCCCAGAATCTGCTGGAACATTTCATACAGTTGGTCCTTGCTGAGGATGAGCTCGGAGGCGGCGCTTGCAGTCATCCTCTGCTGGTGCTTCCGGGGATCTTCTTCCCCTCGGTAGATGGTGTCAAACTTAGCTATCCACGAGCTCAGCACGGTCTCTTTGCTCAGGCCGTCGATCTCGGGCAGACTGCGCACGCGCTTTTCGATGTGCTTCTTAAAAACCTCACGAGAGTCGCTCGCTGAAAAACCACCACTCTGCACCATCCGGGACACACGGTCACTTTTCAGGAAGATCTGAAGTCAAGTAGGAAAAACAAAATATCGCTTCGTTATTATGTTCTTAGCATCACTGGCTATTGCACGTTAATCCTCTGTCTTAGCCTTAGTTTATCCTTTTCTCCGTCTTTCTACACTGTTACTATCATTTTATGCCTCTCAGTTTTACAATAAGCTAAAACTATACGCTTGAGATTTCAAGTAAGTTCAAGTCTCCCCTCTTTCCCGCCGTCCTCCCGTACTAGTAATTTCCCGTAAATGTCCCGACCGGGATTATAATATAATAATTTTAAAAACATTTCTGTGCCTCTCTAAACTGAATTCTGTCACTGGCCTCGCGAGAATTGCTACCCAGGCTGCTGCAGGTGCCGAGAGCAGGAACAAACACAAGAACTGTCAAAAACTGATCGGTGGCATCGGGCGCGTCCCCGCGAGGGAGCGCGCTTTCAGCCTGATTGAATGCCTCGTCGAGTGGTTTTGATTACCTGAATGAAAAAAAAGGGTCTCCTATTAAGCACCCAAGGGCGTAGGAACGAGTCTGTCGTTGGGGGGACGCATATCGGAAACCTGACAGATCAGTAAATAGCTTGAGCAGAAATGTCAAACATTGATGCCATCAACACATCAGTAATGCATTATTCTAATCTGACCCTTGTTTCAGTAACAAGTATTCTAACATGTTACTATTTACAATCCAATAATCAGATTAAAGTTATGCATAATATAATGACTGTCATTCCAGGATGAACATTCACTTTAGAATTTGCCTCACAACTAGCAAGATAAATACTCTGGTAGCACACACAGGTTACCAGATTCTGATATATCTTATTGGTCAAAAGACATTTGATTATTAGTCAAAATTCATTGATATAAATTGACTGGTAATTGAATTGGTTCTGCCTCTTTCTAAAGCCAAAGTAGAAAACAGCTCATAAAATAACTTTAAAAAACTCAATACAGCAATTTGACCAACAAAAATAAAACCTACAAAACAAGTTTTGTTCTTCTTGAACAACTCTCTACATCAGTGCAACAGTTTGATCTACAAAATAAATAAAAATGATACTTTTCACATCTAACAGACCCTTAGCTCCTCACTGTTAACTCAGTGTCACTTTCCAGCCCTGCATTCAGTAACTTACCAAACATGAGCCATTAAAAACACTGAGGCAAAAAGCCTAAATGTTTTTTTTTTTTTCCCTGTCATTTTCAGTCGCAAACATTTAACTAAAATATCTACGGATATGTGTTTCTGTCTCTGCCTCCCTCTGACTTCCTGCAGCCTGATGTTCCTGCATGGATTTATGTATTTACAACAGACACTTCAGTGTCAGAATGTGAACTAAATATAAAAAGTATGTTTTTATCATAGAGAATGAGAATTTAAACAACTTAATTTACAGATGTATACATTATTATACATCTCAACTCTATTTACTGTGTAGCAAAAATTTTCACTAATTTATTTTTAAACCTCTCCTCAAGCACTTTTCTTATGGTCTCCTAACCATTACCCTTATAGTGTGGAAATAATGAAAAAAAATATTGAAACGTTGAAAGAAATCAACCTGACATCAGTCTTCACCTGTTCTCCTTTCTGGTTTTATTGAAATTAATATATTTATATCTTCAGACTCTGAAACTCCACCTGGCTCTCCTATGTCTTCCCTGACCTGCTCCTCTCATAATAAAATAGTTTAGTTTATTTCACTGCGGTTTCAGTCTCATTCTAAATCATTGTGACTAGACTAGCTAACTTTTAAACAAAGTTAGCAGTAACATTTTGGACATGTGACTATTCCAGAATTTAAACGGCTTAACCAAAAAGCCGTTCAGAGGGGAGGGGGAGGAGGGAGCAAGCGCTCTGCTGAATGCGCTGTTGTGCGCCTTCAAAATAAAAGCATGCGAGTGGAAGATTTTAAAATTCTTCGCAACTGCGGTGAATTTATTGGGGGGGACGAATGTGGCTCTCTCCAATATTGAGGGGGACATGTCCCTCCTCTCCCCCCCGCTTCCTACGCCTATGTAAGCACCTCTTGATATCCACTTATTAAATGGGTAAATGGAAAATATAATAAACAGATCAGCCCTACATTGCATTAAAGATAAATCCAGAGCAGAAAGTGCTGAGATTTTCACATGTTGATGTTAGAAGCATTTTTAGCTGCTTCCTTTGCTACAAATGATCAATCGTTCATTAAAGGAATGCTGTTATTGCATTTTATTCAATAAATTGTCTGTTTTCCTGTCTAAAAGGTTGTTTTTTTTTAACTGAATAATTGATTTATTGAATGATCGACTAGTAAAACCACAGTTAGTTGCAGCCCTAAAGACTATGCATAATTGGATTTGAATCTAAGTTGAACATCTTTGGACAAAGTTGCATTTATGTCAAATGAAATGGGCTGGATTGCAAACAGTTTGAAATCAATATAATTTCTTTACTTTTTTTTGTAACGTGCCCTAAGAAAATTGAGATCTATGCAAGTTTCCAGAACACATCCTTCTTTTGTAGAGCGTATTTCCATTCTAGAAAAATTTTAAAAGCAGCAAATAAAAACTTACACCTGGCCTGAACTGTGCACCCTGGAGGGACGGGGTGGTGTTTGTGTGTTTCTGTGTTCATATCTGTGCAGCTTACAAATGTAGTATCCAATCTGAAACATAACCATGTTAAATTTGAGGGATGAGAACGCCAGCTTTGCTGTAAAACTCACCTCATAGTAGCTCTGAACAGCGTTGATGAAAGCCTCATCAGCCACAATCTGAGTGTCTCCACTGAGGAATGCCTGAAAGCGATCTTTGACGGTCTGAAGCTGCAGCTTGCTGATCTGAGGGACGCAGAAAGCATTTTACGTTTCAAAAATAACAAAACAAATCATGACCCAAAAAATAGGAATTAAATGAACGAACATACACCCAATTTAACCTTTCCACTGTTCTGTCCAGAAACATTAAGGCTTCTCAACGAATGTGAAAGCCCAAACAAACCCAAACCTTTCTGCCATTTCACCTCTTTGGCGGTCTGAGGTGTCTTTCTTCAGGGGTACAGAGGTCACAAAAAGTCAAACGTCTATCCATTTGCTGAATGATCATCACAAGGACAGTTCATTGAATCATGAAATCTTATTTCATGATGCTACTTTCTGTTGTTCTGCTAATCTTGTGAGGTGAAGACGTGTCCAGGAAGTACTTTACCATGAACATGATTCCACACAAACTGGACGGTATAGTATGAAGTTCTCATATTTGCAAGCATCGTATTACTTCTACATCAAAAACATGAGTTACTTTACATGAGTTGGCCAGGGTTAAGCTCAGTCAGAGGCCCCAAAGCTGTGGAACAGTTTTCTCCTACAGCTTTGCGTTGCTGACTCTGTGGAGGTTTCTAAAAGAAAAGCAAATTTTTGTCATTATTTTACTGCTTCGTATGCTTGTTTTATTCTTTGTATGATTTAGGGTTGATTTGTTGGATTCGAGAAAAGACTGATCTAATAATAAAAAAAAAAAAAGAAACTAAGGAATACAGACCAAACAAACTTCAAAACATCTCAGGGTTCTAACAGATGTCATCAACACCGAGTAGAGCTTCAGATCTAGAGATCTAGATAGAGTTCACTCATCTAACAGTGACAGAGATGGGATTAAACCAGAAATCTTTTAAATCTGCCTGACTCTTAATTCCTCTGCTCACCAGGTTCAGCCATGCTTTTTAAAGTTAGATATGAAGAGCATATCTGCTCGTTTTTTATTTTATTATTATTACTATTTTTTTGTAAACAGAAGGAAACCTGTGATTTGAAATGGTTCACTATGTACTTTCAGAAAAAGACAAAACAATGTTCACTTTGTTCAGAGACATTTAATATGTTTGGTCTAAAAGTGAAATATTAATTGATCTCCAGCCTATAGTGCCTTGTGCTTCAAGATTTATCTGATGTGTCATTGCAACGTTTCTGGATCACATTAAAGAAACTTTGTATCCATCTTAATTGTCTGTAAAATTATTGTGTTCCAGATTTTTTTAAAAGCTACATTTTCAACCCTAATGATATTCAGGCACAAAACTCTGAAAAAGGAACTCTGTCGTATGTCAAACCAGCAGATGCATTTTTAATAGTCGTACGTTAAATTACTCTTCGTTTCTCAGTCAGCAGCAGAATCGCAGGACAAAGTCGACATCTCAAAAAGTTACATCAGAGGTGATCGAGGTTTTTCAAAACGCCTCTCTCGATGAAAGCTTCATGACGCTGCAAAGACGGACGTTTCTTACAAATTAGAGTCTGAATAGGTTCAATTGGCACATGGACTCACCCCAGCCGTGATTGCAGATCGCTCGCTCTCACTGCATTGTGTGAGTGAATATGTGTAAGAATCAGCACTCATGAAAACCATACGGCGCCCGTTCATGTGTGCTGCGAGTGTGTGTGTGTGTGTCGCTGTGTGGGAGTGTGTTTGCATACGAACGCAATAGGCCAACTAAGAAGGCTTTCATCATTATTAGCAACAGACATGCTGTTCTCATGAATTATGCACGTACTATTGAACTGCTGCTTGCAACAAGTGCAAACAAGGACCAGCATCCCCCTAACACACACACACGCATACACACACACACGCACGCACACACACATATGCACCCACACACATGCATACACACATATGCACAACATTATGATCACTGGCAGGTTAAGTGACTAACTGTATTCATGTTTTGATGAAAAACTCAAATGCTGCTTTAAATGAAGGTTAGCTTCAGATTTGTAATTTAACGTTTACACACCACAACACCTGCCTCCGGTTCAGCCTGTTCATCCTCTACAATAATCATTTGAAATTCTGTCTGGCCTCATTGAAATAATGGCTTAATATTCAGAATTTGCCCTCTAAACCTGCTGAGTTCATAACGCCCACATCACATAGTTCTCTCATTCATCCGTCACAGACAGTTTGAAATAAAGTTTTAAAATCTATTTGTATGTCATGAACCCCTTGGCAGAATTAGATTTAATATGATTTTCTTCCTAAAAAGAAGTTTGAGTCTCAGTGAGAGTGAGACGGGTCACTTCCAACAGAAAATTAAGCAATCAAACACTCTTTAGAATAGCTGGCAAACATTTTGTATTAGCGATAATCAACAAAAAATGTCTACTGTAATGAGAATTCTGACTTATTACCACAACAATAAATTTTAAGAGAAGATTTTTGGAAACATACACTAAAATTCCCAATTATACTGGGGGTTTTTTCCCCCCACTATTGGTTCCATATGGAGACCCTGGTGCCTCCATCCCCCTACCAAACAAAAATATATATATGTATATATATTTATGTATGCATATTAAATAAAAAAAAACATGAAATGGCATATCATCACTTATCACAATAACAGAATAATGTAGCCAGGGTCTGGAAATGGGCCTTTCAACAAATTAAGTTTTTTATCATTAAAAATGGTGGTATTTATTGCCACTGCAGTTGTACCTTCTATCAGAAAAACCATATTGGGCACAATGTAAAAATGTATTTTTTGTGTTAATTTATCTATAGAACGTACAAAGGTTTTGATGCTCCACTTATCACGAAGCTTTAACTTTTATGTCCCACATCAGACATGAGGGAAACGTTTCAAGAGTAAATGGGGTTTGTACTCCTACTCTGAAGAGGAACCAGAGGAAGTTATAGGCGGTATTGTAATGTTCTAAAAAAAAAAGAAAAAAAAGAAACGGTTTACGTTTGCTGATATTGTGAATACAGGCCTTATGTTTGGTCTCGAAGCCTGTTAAAAGCTTTCATTTTGAAATCCCACATTGGATTTGATTGAAGCTCTTTGATTGGTATCCAGAGGCCATCTGCTCTCAATCTGAAGAGGAACTGACCCGGAATATCAGTTTCTGTGTGTATATACGGAGACATGGGGTAAATATAATAATTTACCGTAATATTTTTAGGTGCATATCTAATGGTTTATTTTGGGGAGGGAAAGCGAAGTAAACAGGTTTTTAATTCGATATATTTACATAAGTGTTTATGTAACCTTTCAAATAAAATAACCACGTTTATTAATACAAAATAAATAGCACTGATGTAAACAGTGGCATAGAAAACACTGAGTAATTATGCTGAGATTAGCATAAACTTTCACTCATATGTAGCAGAAATCTAAGAATTGAATGTTTCCAATCTCTGAGGTCCATTTCTTTCCATACAAAAATCAAACTACTCAAGTAAGAGTAGCAATAGTCAACAATATTATTCAAGTAAAGTAAAAAATACTTGCAGTAAAACTACTCCAATCAATCAATGTCTTTCCAAAACAGATTGTTTTACAGATATTGCACTTAGTTTGGGTGAAGCTTTAGAAAACGGTTTGCAGAAACGCCTCACTTACAGGGAGAAAACAGTCCCGAAAGTCTGAGCATTGTGCAGCCTGAGGCTGGCATTATGCGGTTAATGTTTTATGCTGGAATTTACAAGTGAAATATTGGCTCTTAGTCACAAAAAAAGGCTAATAAAAAATAACTAACACTTTTTCAGTTCAGTTGAAGTGTCTGTATTAATGAAGTGTGTCTGTGAGCTGTCTTACCCAGCTGCACAATGTGCTCTGATTACACAAAGCGTTGACACCTTGCTCGCTGCTTCAGCGCACCGTGAAAGTCATTTCCTAATGTGACACCAATTAACAGACTGGTCTTTTGCGGCTGAATCAGAGATCAGCAAACAACTACAAAATAAACATCTGACAGTATATGTCAGATTCTTCTTCTTTAAGCTGTGAACCTATTGACTACGTGTGCCTAGAGGAATAGCTGATTCAGCATAGGTCCCTGAAAAACTGATCTATTTCTGCAGCCCGCTGCAAAATGTAATGCTCGATGTAATGTAGTAGGGTTTTATGGCCACTAAAAGTCTAACTTGTTTAATGAACCCTGCGTATTCAGTATTCATGCAATTGCATATTTTTCTGTGGAATGTTGCTCCTCATTATTAGCAAAAAATGCACCTATTTGTTGGTAGAGCATAACTAAAATAGTCAAAAGACAGTGCCGTTTTCTTGGCATCTAGTACTGACACCAATACTTGAATACAAGTCTGATTGACTTGCTTGCAAAGACTGTAGATATTAGCTTCTATTGCTTAGAGGCTTCTGGTCCAGTCTGTTGTCCAGGTGAAGTTTGACATGCTTTGTCTCCTTTATTTTGTTTGCGTTTAAGATGAGACGATTGTTTCCACATCATGCACAAATGGTCCAACAACTCTCTGTACTTGGCTTCTTGTCTGGTTCTAATGGTGAAGAGTCATCTGACTTGTGTTCAGATGACAGGACTCTGGAAGTCTGAGGTGTTCAGAGCAGAAAGGAATGGTGAGAGTACACTGCCCTGTGGTGCTCCAGTGCTGGTCAGACACACAACCTTTCAATCACAAATTGTGGTCCGTTTGTCAGATTGTTGATCCAGGTGACTTAGTTGTGTAGCAACAACAACTTGGTCCTGAGTGTGGATAAAGCTGAGGAGCTGGTGATTTGCTTCAGGAAAATCAGCCCACATCCACTCTACTCTACATGAACGACACGTTCAGCACATGAAATTTACGTGACGAAACATCCATGCTGATCTCTGGACGCCTCCTCCTTGTCATTCAATATGGAAATTTTGGTTTAAGCTCAGGCGGTCGTGCTTACCATCCTCAACTTTATCACCATAGCAATCCAAAGTGTGAAAATGTGAAATTTTCAGCACTCCAAATGCATTAAATTCAGCGATGCTGCCTGGACAAATGGCTATTAGTTTTCTCTAGCAACCACACACGATTGGCTATTTTGCCTCACCTCCGGATGCTGCTGACTAGAAATTATGTGAAATCTGTCCAGAGAAATTCACTGTTACTTCAGATTTCCTGTAGAGACATGTCTATGACAAAATGAATACAAAAAATTCATCTTTGTATTCATATTCTGCTCACTTTTTCCCTTTGTTTTCATCAGCCATTTCCTGAGTTGCCAACAGGAGCCAGTGCTCTTTAATAACTGGTCCTGTTCCCTACAATGGTCCTGATACCGAAGAGATGATGCTGAAAGTCTTGTTTTAACTTCACAGTTTTCCTTTACCAATGACTTAAAAATCAAGATGTTGCACTTCTACCTTCAGTTGTGTTGAGGTGGGATTGGTTTTCATCTGCAGTCTTTAGGTCTGGAGCCACAAGTGGCTGAATGGCTCAATCAGTAATTTAAACAATGAAATATTACTCTGTTTTTATGTTTTATTCTTTTGCTGCTGAATGCTAGTAGGGCTTTGACCACAGTTCCACCTAGACTCTGGAACTTTCCCACCAAGCTTCAAATTTGTAGATGAGTTGAGTCATTTAATGAGAAACTATTTTTTTAAACATTACTTTTGAGTTTTCTTTTGTTCCAAAGCACTTTGTGACATTTACCTTTTAATGGTACTAGTTGTATATTTTGGTGTTTGAACTTTTGAAGCCTCCAACAGTCCATCTGAATATTGAAACATTTTGGGCCCAGAATGTCTTGGTGTGGAAAAGAACACTCTCTTGTCCATATCAGTAATAGGTAGAGGAAATGCTGCTGCTACAAGTACACACGGTTTATGAATAGAGTGCATAGTTAAATAAATAAATAAATAAGTAATGAATGCAAATCCTCTGTCTCCCTTACTTTCTCTCTCCCTTTATTGCTGCTGCTTGTCCTTTTTGTTTTTCAGTCAGGTCTTTCCCTTTAATAGCAAGACTTGCTCCTGGATACAATTTAGCTTTAAAAAAAAGGCATGCCTTGTATTGTTTGTATTCTATCAGCAAAAAAATAATCAATAAAGCTCCTGATTTTTATCGGTTGAGTTACAACTGAGGAGTATTAAAGGATTCATTAGTGACTGGAACATTTTTCTAACGGAAGTAGATTTTTTCCCCTTCCCTCCTCCCTTTGATGTAAAACGCAACATGGTGCGCCTCAGGAAGCAACAGTTGGTGTCATGTGATGTCTGTGTTACAGCTTCCATCTAAATCACACAACTAGAGAAGCTTTATTCTCTCTTCTCTTGCCCGTCTTACCTTTTGCTGCCTCCTGGCCATGTCGGTGGGTTGCTTTGCGTTGAACGGATAAGCAATGCAGCGCATCACAAACACATACAGCTGGAGCCGCTTTTTCTTCTCCTCCTCCTCTCTCTGCATCTTCTCCAGGTCCTCCTTTTCCTTGTCGCTGCCCACCGAAGGGCTGGGGCTGGAGGGTCGGCCACCGGCGCTGCCGCGGCCCCGGGGCTGAAGCCCTCCGCCGCCATGATCGTCGGCGGATCGGCCCGGTGGCCGTCGGGCTCCTCCGAGGCTCTTCGAGGCGGTCACCTCTTTGTGCTCCACCTCGACCACCTCGTCCCCTTCTTCCTCACTGGAAGACGGATCCAACATGCTGCTGGAGTCTAAAATAAAACTACTGTTAGGCTAAACAAAACTGCATTAATTGGAGCCACAGAGGGAAAGAGGCACAAACGGTGCCTGATTAACGCCACAGGCTGCTGGTGGGGGGAAATCTGCAGCCGATCTCAGCTAGAAAAAAGGAGAAGAAAAAAACCCGGAAACACTGTTGGGTCTTCTTGGTTGCGTGATGTTCAAATCCTTGTAACTCCAGCAGTGTGTGACAGATAAGAAGGATTTATCAGGAGAGCACATTTAAAAGGGGAGGGGTCGCAGATGGAGGAAGCGCTGATGTGTTGATGCTCCGCTGCCTGCAGGAGGAAGAGGCAGAGCTCGGAGCTGACCGCGGTGCTGAAAAACCCGCCTGTTCTGGGATCAGTTCGGCCAGTCAGCCAGCGACCACCTGATGATCCAGCTCAGTCAAAAGAAGGACCGGTTTTAGACAGCAGCAGCAGCAGCAGACCGGAATCGAAACCGATTTATTTTCGCAGTAAAAGCTTTCTGCTTCGTTTCAACGGAATAATGTTTTATACTTAAAGCTTATGGAAACACTTAATTGCATACGGCAAGTAGCAAATGTAACCTTAACACACAAAAAGTTGCATATAACTGTATGTCATTCTTATGGGTTCGGGGAATGTTTAAGAACTGGGACAATTTTTGTTTTGTTTTGTTTTGTTTTATGTAAAGTCAACAACTCTGGTCCTCAAGGCACATTTACCTGCATGCTTTACATGTTTCCCATTCGGATGTTTGCAGTTCGGCAGAAGTCTGTTCATCAGCCATCAAATGAAATCATGTGTGCTGAAGCAGGGAAACGTCTAAAACATGCAGGGCAGTGCGCCTTGTTTTTCAACCCTTGAGGACCCGGGTTGAAAAACACCGTCTTGGAAATCACTTGACAAAACCCGAAACATTTCAATGAGATTAACGTGATGTGTTGAACACAGAGATGGCAAATGAATTTGAAGGTTTAATGGAAAAAAAAAAAAACTTACAAAGATCACAGGTAGTGAGGGCAGGAAAAATAAATAAATAGAAATCCAAGTGAAAGAAACCAACAGGAAGAAACTTTAAAAAAAAAAAAAAAACTCCCACTGAGCACAACGGAGAAGTGATGGGAGTAGACCAGATGATGCAACGAGGAGTGACTGAGATAAGGTGCTTAAATACTGGGAGGTTGAACGTTGGAACAAAGGAACTGAGCTGATTGCTGATGGGTTGCAGGTGTGAGTGAAGGGAGTAAGCGGCAGACTGGGGAGAGAGAAGGTGGCACATGGGGCGAGGGAATGAATCTAACACTAACACTCATCAAACTAGAGTGACAAATATTAACTTGAAACAAGAAATAAACTAAGGAAGAACTGAAATGGAAATGGAAACAAGGTAGAACTAATAGAAAAAAATGAAGGAACACAAAATATGACAACCTCCCCCCAGCAAAAAAAAATTAAACAACCTCAGATCCTAACAGAGATAAAATATGTAAATTAATGTGGTTCCCATGTGTTTTCCTCTAACCCACACCTTAAAAATAGCAATTATCGTTGAAAAAGGACAATCTGGACAAGTTGCTAAAGAATTACAGGTCATTCACCAATAAGGTTATTGAAGAAGCTGCATTTCAACAATTAAATACCTTCTTAACAATGACCAGTTCCTTTAACGTCTTTCAGTCAGGTAAGTCAGTCAGTCAGTCATGAATGCAACCAAATCCCAAGAAAACAAAAATAAAAATCATAGCAAAATCTAGACTTATTTCATGTGACTGAGGTTGTGCAGGACACGGTTCTGGTATTTTTGATCCTCAGCGCAACATTTGAAACTACTGACTTTGATGCGACTGGAGAGCTGGGTTGGACTCTCTGGCCCAGTACTTGACTGGTGTGAGTCTTAAAGGACAGGGACTTTTTGTGTCAGTCGGTCATTTTACATCATGGTTCACATCAATCACATGCGGGGTTCCCCAAGGGTCCATCTTGGAGCACCTCCTATTTAAAATCTACATGCTCTCTCTGGGTCAGATTATGAGAAGTAACTAGATATGCTACCACAATCATGCAGATGATACAGATTATACAGTCATCAGGTAACTGTGAAGCCATTCAAGTCGGTAGATGCAGTTCAGCTCTCAAGTTTGCGAGATCAAGAGTCCTTCCATTGGGTAATAGCTCAATCAGGTTCTTCATGAATGAAGGACAATTGTTAATTTAATTCCCTAATCTTTTTCAACTGGGTGTAACTCTCTTGATTTAAACTGATAGATAGATAGATAGATAGATAAATAAATAAATAAAAATGAACAGCTATTAATGTGTGTTCCTATAATTGACATAGAAACATTATATGTTGTGTAACTATCTGGGCCCAAGCTAGCCAATCAATTTAAAACCTGGGATGTTCTTTTACAAACACCTTTTTTAAGGTTTTAGATCAAAATCCATCGAAAATCCCCCCAAAGTATAATAACTTCAAGTTCAAATCTTAAAGAGGAAAGTATCCAAAGTCTGTAAACAGAGTTCAGCAAGTTGCAAATATAAGTTGGAAAACCATCTTATTAATTAAAAAAAAACTAAATTTGGAAAAGTTAGCAACCAGCAATCATTTTACTAATTTTAGAGTTTTGCATCCAAGAAAAGAAATTGACTAAGTTGGGTCAAATCTGTGTACACTAAACCACCGAACTAGAGGCCAGAGGATGGGACCGTGGTTAGGGTCTTTATGTTAGTGTTTTGTCTTGTTCCTAATCAGACAAATTTGAATAATTTAAGAACATTTTGAAGATTTTAAAATAGGCTATAGATTCAATCCAATTCTTGAATTCAAACAACAAAATTTTGCAGAAGTTTTAACTGTAACATACATATTTCTAAAAAGAAATTCTCACAACAAATATGTAATTTAGGTTTTATTGTGTTTCATTTAGACAGGACTGAAAATTACTACTTTGTACTACGTTGTGTCCTTTAATATAAACCATGTCAATAGTTTTTGATCTCTTTAAAGCGAGGGTGTCATTTGTTCATCAGTTGAAATTTCTAAAGCCTTCCTCCAGTTTGAATGTGGATACCCCCCAAATAAAAGCTGAGAGTCTGCAGCTTATTTCCTTTTGCAGTTCCATTATATAACTATAATTAGAATATGTTACAGTAAATAAATAAAAGAACAAAACTTATGTCCGTTTTCAAACATACATGGGCCTAATTGTAAATTTGAGGTGCATAGATTTACATGCAGTCTGTATTTTGTGAAGTACACCCGCTGACACCTTACACTCCACAAACTTCATCTACACTTTCCTTTTCAAGTAGAGCATTAAAAAGTCACTCAGCATGACATCTACACATGATGGTGTCATGTTGCAGTTGTTTCTGGAGTTTAATTCTGACCTCTGTGGTTCAGACTCTGTTTATTTGTACTACTCTTCTACTTTGCATTTCCAGGATACACATAGCAGCTCACGAGCTAACAAGGTCCCACTGCAATTAACCAGGACATGGATCTGCAACCTTCACAATCCAAAGAGCCATTTTCACTCTCAGTCCAATGAAATTGTCACAAATGTTACATGAGCTTTGGGAAAAAGATGAATATCTTCTCTAGGAATTTTGTTGTCATTTGTGACAATTTCTTCTTTCTATTTTTAGGTTTTGAAATAAAGAAAAACATGAAACTTTGCAACAACAACAACAAAAAATCTTCTATAGGATGATGATATTGAATCCGATCAAGAATTGGATTCAAATCTATAGACTATTTTAAAATCTAAAACATGTTCTTAAATTATGTAAAACATTCTTAAAGTAAAAAAATTAAAAAAAAAACAAAACAAAAAAAAAAAAACAATTACCTTCTGTTGTGTAAATTCAATGCAATTATTCCATGACAAAAGAGGGACTAATACTAAAAACACGCATTTGTTATCAAATCTAAATTTAAAAACAATAGTTAATTCTTTATCAGTTTAATGGTGGAAGGTCCAACGAGCAACTTGCGACTCCGTGGCCTCACCCCATACCAGCTTAGCTAGGAAAGAGAGAAGTTTTAAGAAATGTATTTGTAATGTCCTATTGCATTTGAAGGCAGCATGACGCACCAGGTCAAAGAGGAGAGGAGTGGACGTGCGCGCAGCCTGACCCGCCCCTTTCCAGCGAGAGAAGCCACTGCTGTTGCCCACTTACTGTTGTTTTGAGCTCGTGCAGCCTCCTGGCCTCGCTGACGAAACTAAAATTTAGGTTTTAAGCGGCTTCTGTCTGCCCTCGCCTGTTTTCATTTTCGCTGTATGGTTTTGGTTTGCGTGGTGAGGACGGAGACTGGAGGGCGTTTCTATTAATTCATTCACAAACGGCAACAATGGCAGCGCAGGACTTTAATTTCTTGCTCGCTACGGATTCGTACAAGGTGAGCGGATCTGTTTGGTACTCCCCCGGGGGTTCTGTTCTTCGTAAATGTTTCCGGTTGGTTATAAGCATTTATTCTGAGTGCGGCTGGTTGTGCTGTGCCCCAGCTCAGCGGTGCTGTTCACTCACGTCACAGTTATGACAGAAACAGCGTGTAGCAGATGACGGTGATAGCAAGAATCGAAAGTTAAGCCTGCTGTGTGCCGTGGGTGCTGGAAATGGAAATTGAAACTGATCACCTGGGGCAGAGCCCGGATAGAAATCAGCGTGTTGGACACATAATCAGACATTGAGCCTTTAAAGGTTAAAACTAAACTCTCATTTTGCTCTAAGTCTGTATTTCACTGAATCGCAAATGTGATTTGTCAACAACGTGATAAAATGGACTAAGCTTAAATTGACATTTTCATAAATTCTGTGACAATATTCAGAAGAGCCTGGGTTATAAATATGAGTGTTGGTCAGACGTTGAATATGTACATAGTACCATAAACTACTTCTGCTAAGACGCAACTTTGACATTTTGTCGTTTGATAAACTAAATCAGATTAAATACTAAAACGTTAAACGTGACATGTTTTTGTTTGACACTGTTTTTTGTATGTTGGCAAGATTTTCAGAAGAGTTTTGTGGGAATGAGCTTTGTTGGCCAAGATTGTGCGTGCAAATGAATTTTAAAGAATTCTGCAGTGCTCAGGGGAGCCTAAGCAACTTACTGAGGCTGTTAAGAAGTATAATTTGTTCTCAACACACACAGAAGCAACACAAACAGAGGTGAACACAGTCAAATACAACAGTCACTAGTAAAGTGGATAATATCTGGTATTTTGCTATTTAAGTAAAACATATACAGAGCTGGACAACTTGACTGAAAAACATGTCGCAGTATATGTGTTTCATATCAAGCGACATAGATAATTATTGCTAAATTTTGTGTTTTAAACATCTGAAATACTGCCAAGCTGGCAACTTGACCTTTCCTGTTTTATACACAATTTCCTCTTGAGCTGTGGATTCCATCCTTGGACATTTGGGTTGTAGGAAACCAAATTTCTTCATTATTTGCTCCTTTCAGTTGTTTACAGGAAGTGAAAACTGGTATACAAGTTCATTTCCTGTTTAGAGATTGTTTTTTTCTTTTACTCAACAACAATTACTGTTTTTTTTTTACTTATGTTTTGTGAGGAAAATATAACAACAACCACATACTAAAGAATATTGACTCTGATGAAAAAGAATGTAATAGTCTATTTACTTGCGGATGTTGTGATTTTTTTTTTTAATTATTATTATTATTTTATTTTCCAAGTGAAGCTGCTAGTGAGGACCATATGCCTTCTGGAATACTGTGACTTTGTTTATAAGCAGATTCAAATTATTCTCTTTCTCCAAGAGATCTCATTGCCTCGAGACAGCCGGAAAAAGCTGCAATATGGATGATCAGCTCTTGGTGGTGAGAGTAACGAAGCTATTTGCTACAATCCCTTTCTTCTACCCAAAATGTCACATCGGGTCATCCAGATAAAACGGGGTATTTTCTGTTGACATAACACGGTATGCTAGAAAACAACTTGGTATTATAATCTCGCACCCTGAAAGCGGTGGGTTTGGCTCCATCTTCCTCCCGTACATATCAAGGTGCCCCTGGGTAAGGCTCTTAACTTCAGATTGCCTAATGCAGGTCAGTGCGCCTTGAGAATCAGGGTTTGGAAACGTATGACCCTCACTCTCAGTGGACGGAACGATATGAAACTAAAACGGGGGATTTGTGTTTGGTTTGTTTTTAGCGGAACCTTAAAGCTGCCACAACACAGTTCTCCCAAATCATATCAGACCGAGGGGCCCACAGCCACAACCCTTCCCCCTGTGCCCTGCCAATGAAACACCAAACCACTCAAAAAGGGTCATTTAAGTTTACTTTTAAATGTGGACTGTCCCTTGAACTTATAAACAAAAGTAAATATTTGTTTTGCACACGCACGTAAGCACACTTCCGCCACTGGACAGGGGGCCACAAACCCAGAAAATGTTGTCAGCCACCTGGAAATCTCATCCATAAAGGATTAATTACAGATTCGTTCTCACCATTATTTGCTCTAGAGTGCAGATAAAAACCTCTGAAGTGCCAGCTACTGATTCCCTTGGTTGCACCTGTGCAGTGTCACACTGTGGAGCACTGTGTTTTTCCTCACTGGTGACCCCTACTGTTCTGGAAAACGACTGCAGTGAGTGAAGCACCTAAATTGACTCTTTGCATTTTTCCTTTTTCAGATCACACACTACAAACAGTATCCTCCAAACGTCAGCAAAATTTACTCCTACTTTGAATGCAGGCAGAAGAAAGGCTCTCAGTTCAATGAGGTGGTGTTCTTTGGTCTGCAGTATTTGCTTAAGAAGTACCTCACAGGTATGTTCTCCCATTAAAAAAGCAACAGTGAATAACTATTGAGACATGAACATGGTGATTTTCAAGGACTTGACCTTATGCTTATCCATCTTCCTTGCTTTGAGGAGACAGCGTAATCTTCCGACAACTTACTTGTATATTCAAAGGGTTTAACTACAAATAACATTTTAGAAAAGTACCAATCCAGCACTGAATATTCAGACACACTTAAAATGTTCCGTAAAAGTTTGTAGGCAACATTTGCCGGATGTCAAAATGATGCTAATATGGCACCAATGTTCACTGAACTGTAAAGTTCTCCTGTTTTCCCCCCCATTTCCTAGTGGAAATATTGCACACTTAGCAAATTAGATAATTTATTTAAAAATAACACTTGGCAAAGAACTAATTAATTTTAAAGTATTAGACTTCCAAGACAAATGGGATAAAAGAAGAATCACACTTTCTTTCTCTATCCGCATGTGCATAAATGACATCAGTAAAACTTTCATTAGAAAAATGTTAATTGTACAGAGCTTTAATTTAATGTAGTGGGCTTTTGAATAAGAGATTCTCAATAATAATAAAAAACATTAAAATCAAGAAAAATGGCATTTTAAAACATCCAATGCTTAGGAAAAATACTTGTGTATCCACACATTTGGAGTAAAAAAAATAAAAATAATAAAAAAAGGTTATTTAAAGAGCATTGAAATACCAGAACTGATTAAGATGTCATGAACATAGACACAAAAAAGCACCAATAAAGAAAAAACAACTCCCACTCTGACTCCTTTTTTTTTTTTTTAATAGTTTTGGACGAGGTTGGGTCTTGGTCCTAGTGGTGTGTAAGCAGAAACAGTCTGAACTTTGTGACTTTCCACCCACTTAACAACATCCATCCCCGAGGCGCCTGTTTGTATCCAAATTCCTTAAGAACGACAACCGTCAACACGTTTATCAACCTTAACATCGCCATGGAACACTGTAAAATATTCTGACAACAAGTTTAAAACCCTCAATTGGAAGGAATACATCCTCCAAGTCTTCTGGTCTTGAAGCTGAATTTTGAGATTAAACTCCATTATAGTTAAAGTTGGCACAAAATTAGGTCCATCAATAAGTTTAAATTGGGTTCATTGAAACGAGACTGAGGGGAACCTTCTTCAAATCAGAAACGTTTTACCTCCTTACTCCACAAAGCTCCTCTCCAAAAACTGGCAGTGATTCCTTAAGGTATGCTTTCCCTGACGACATTATTTCCCTGAACTAAACAAAGCTATAAATCACATCTGTTGATCCAGACTGCTGTAGCAGTGTTGAGCAGCATCTTGTTCAATCTCTGGGTGTAGGAGGAAGTCTTCCTGTGCAAGAAAATAAAAAGTCATGATTTCCAGTTTTAAAACTATAATCAAAGGTTGCATTTTATAACTGATTAGAAGTTTATGGCAAATCCAAATTTTTAAATAATTTGGTCAATGCCTTTTTGCCTTTGTGGTGAAAATACTGGGCTCTGCAGTCGTTTGCTGTCAACCCTGTGAACAAAATTAAATCCCTTCAAAATCGGAGAACGTTCCAAACGTTTGCAGGATGTCTTAAAGCCTTAGAGACTGATCCAATTGGAGTATTACCACCCCCACCCCTTCACACACACACACACACACACACACACACACACACACCACCTACCCTCACCCACCCACCCACACACACATAAAGAGCTACTGTGCTTCATTTCTTAACATGCACTTTTAATAATCCAGGAGTGTTATAGTTTTTTTTTAATTGTTAGAAAACAGTATTCAAAAAAACAGATCAGGGCCAGAAAGAAAGCCTGCTTCTAGATCTGTTGCAATAAACAATAAATCAATTAATCACATGTTAAATTAAGAGCAGCTTAATATTTCTCATTTACATGATTTATCGTTTTTCTATTTTCTTTCTCTTTCTACCAAGACTGGTCTTTTGTCTAGTGCTGTGGTCTCTACTAGCTCCTGTTTTTGTAGGACAGTTTTGCTTCCAGAGACTTCATAAATCATTTATTTGTTGTTTCTTTTTTCATTTATTTTGGATATGTAAAATGTCTTCCAGTTTGAGTGTTAAATGTTCACTAGTTTATCTTTGAGAATGCGTTCTTGCATTCCTGTGCCATCGGATTACTTAAAAATGGTCTCAAAACATTATTGTTTATCACGATAATGTCTGGGACAATTTATTATCCAGTAAAATTTGTAATTTTGCCTCAACTCATGAATTCTGAGAAAAAAAATTAAAATATGAACACTCACATCTTTCCGACAGTAAATGTTATGTGTCCTCCTTTCACCAGAAAATCTTGATAAAGACAATAGAATAGAAATGAGACTAAAACAGCAAACTATCACTCCAAGCTGTTCTCCCATGAGAAATTGTTTTTTTATTGCCCATAGAAACCGTTAATAGCGTAGAAATGCCTGCCACGGTTTTGTACTTTTTTCCGGCTTCATTCACATCAACTTTGATCTGCTCATAGGGGTTTGGTAGCTTTGCTAACATTCGGTGTTGTTTACAGGCCCAGTTGTGACCGAGGACAAGATTCAGGAGGCCAAGCTATTCTACCAGATGCATTTCAAACAGGCTGTGTTTGATGAAGAGGGCTGGAGAAAAGTCCTAGAGGTATTCAGAGACAGGTTCACCTACGCCTGTGTTTCAATCACTTAATGTCAAAGATGTAAAAAGAAATGTTTTTTTTTCTGTGTCAGAAACACAATGGTCGTCTTCCTATTCGCATCAAAGCGGTTCCAGAGGGGAAGATCATACCAAGAGGCAACGTTTTATTTACTGTGGAAAATACAGATCAGGATTTCTACTGGCTCACCAACTACATTGAGGTAAATTTGAAAAAAGTAACTTGAAGTGTTTGTTGTTGTTGAAATATTGTCATATTAATAATGCAGAGTAGCAAAACCTGCTCTCACAGATTGAAACTTTAAAGACCCCTGGGTGTCCAGAGAGGCCCCCGGAAAGACGAGCAAAAAGCAGTACCTTGATTCTGACTGAGAGGCGCTCTTTGGTGTAAAAGTCTCTGAGTGAATGATTCTAGATAAGGAAGGTTGGTTCTGTTGGAGATGATGATGTAAAGAAGGATTTTCCATAAAATCATGAAAATTTTGGATAACCCTTATTATGCTCTTCATGACTGTCATAGAAAAACAGAGTCTTCAGTCGGAGGCTTCCTGACATTCACCGTTATACAGACTGCTACAGGAGATCCTTCCTGCCCATAGCCATCAGTGTCTACAGTAACTTTGACAAATCTTGACTTAATAGGAGTTCCAACATTTGAATTTGAATTGTGCTTTTACTCAGTTGTGACTTATACTGGGATATTTGGCATCTGATTTCATTATAATTCAGATTGTAGGATTAAGAATAACAAGGAAATAATTTCAGGCTTCCACACAAAAACACAGAGTTTTTGTTCTAAAAAATGTTTTTTGTTATTTAGAATAGTCACATTCAAAATTTTGAAACACCTATTGATGCAATCTCGCCGTAACACCCAGAACTGGGAATTGATTTTATTATAATGTCAGCTAATGGTGGAACTGTGGCCAGTAAAAGCCAGCCCCTCGTACAACACTTTGCTTCATACAGAGGGTCTAGGCTCTCTATCAAGAAATGTTTTCTTCCTGGAGACATGGATCATGTTGAGGTTATTACTCAGTTGCTAACGTTTGCCTGTGACGTACTTAATGCACCAGTTCTCTGCTATGGTTCTTACGGGAAATTGCCTGCACTGTAAACAACCGTCCTCCACTGCGAACAGAGAAGAGTTGAGCCGCAGGAGGCCGCCGTTCATGTTAATTCAATATTTAGTAGTGTGACCAACATTGACTGAATGGCTTCCTTCACTTGCTCCGCTACAGACAGACTACAATTCTAAAGCAGGAGAAAATCAACATCATAGATTACACCATCTTCTGTTTGCCGATGGCCCGGTAGAAAATCTACCGGAAGGAATCGGGGTGAAGGGGAGAAAGCCCAGACTGTGCTGAAGCGAGATCTTATTTTAGCAGAATCCGACAGGAAGGCCATGGCCAGGCTACAGCAGTACTTCAAATCAAGAAGAGGTAATCAGGTTAAACTCTGAGAACAACTAGCAGATCTTACCTTTAGGAATCGTTTTAAATGTCCGCCCTAATTCATAACAGTGTTCGACTTGCATTTGGACTTGATGTCTTGAACATCACCGCTTCAACTTATGGTCATGTCTAAGTGTTTCTCTTGCTACAGAGCCTTTTGCATCCAGAATTAAAGGCTGATTGCTCATTTAAAAGCTTTTGGGGCTCTCCTTCATCCTTGTTGCTTTTGTTTTTTTTTATCTGCTTCTTTTTGGCCATAGACCATGCTGGTGCAGATGTGGTATCCCATCACAGTAGCTACCATATCCAGAGAGTTTAAGAAGATTCTGGCCAAACACCTGAAAGCTACTTCAGGGAGTCTGGAGGGCCTGGAGCTGAAGCTGCATGACTTCGGCTACCGAGGAGTCTCATCCCAGGAGGTCAGGAGGCTCTTGCTGCCTCTCTTCACTATGTGTGTCTCATATGTTGGCGCTACATATTTTTTTTTGTTTTATTCTTCAAGAAATCTTTATTTAGAAAGTATGACACACGAGTAATAATAATACAGGATATCAAAATTATTATTATTATTATTATTACATAAGTTAAAATAGAGTTTGACAAACATCATTAATAGAAAATGTTTCTAAACCTGGACAAAATTTGTATGTAAAACTGAAAAGAAGTCACTATTTGTGATCATTTTGCCAGGATTATAGAGTAAAATTAACTTTTTGTGAACACGACAAACTTTGCTTCTTTGTCATTGTTTTTGCATTAAAACCTTTGTGAATATTTTTGGAGTCCCAGGCAATAATCTGATCAGAGAGGGGGAAACGTGTATAATGTGGAAACGAAATGTTAAGGATTTTAAACTTTTCCCACTTTTTCATTTAAACACTATTATTTTCACACCTAGCTATAAGTAGCAAAATAAAACCTTTTGAAAGTGTGTGTATAACAGTATTAAAACATGCATATATCCACCTGTCGTTCATAGTAATCTTACTGAAGTGTCTATGGCGATGGCTGAAGTTTGTTTGCAGATAAACTTTCTAAATAAACTTGTAGATAATGTTTTTCTGTTTCATATTTTTAATTGTATTTTTAATTTGTAGTCTGCAGCATTGGGTGGAGCCGCTCACCTGGTTAATTTCTGCGGTACAGACACGATAGCCGGAGTATTGATGGCTCAGCGGTATTATGGTTGTCCGATGGCTGGCTTCTCCATTCCTGCGGCTGAACACAGGTGATCTAAACAAGTGGAATAAGCAGTTCAGAAATGGTGTGCATCAAAAAGAGAGAAGGTCCTCAATGCTGGTTTCCAATCAGTTTGTTAATGCTTTAACACAGTTTCCCTTTCAGGCGCAAATGTCACTTCTGTTTCTGCCCCCCCATGACGTAGTTCATCACCTCCATCCTTTTTGTGTTCTGTGTAGTACGATCATATCCTGGGGGAAGAACAAGGAGAAGGAGGCCTTTGAGAGGATCCTGGACCAGTTTCTGTCGGGACCAGTGTCGGTGGTCAGTGACAGCTATGACATCTTCAATGCCTGCAAACACATCTGGGGAGATAAGCTGAAGGAACGGGTGATGGAGCGCAGTGAGGACTCCTGTCTGGTGATCAGGCCCGATTCTGGAGACCCAGCAGAGACTCTAATTGAGGTAAAAAAAAAAAAAGACAGATCAAGTGTCTGACTTCATTTTAATTTTAAATAATAAAAAAAACATTTTTGACTTGATTGTATTTTGGGGGCTCAAGTGGGCGTCCAACCTTCCTCTGTTATTCTTTGACTTAATTACATACCATCCGTTTTCATTGGGTCTGGACTTCTAGATGGCCCTGCTGAGCCTTCTTGGTACCTGTCAGCACATATTTGGCTTCACATAATTTGTTGATGCATGCAAAAACCTTCAGCTACAGTAAAACTGTAAGATTGCCTCGCTGCTTGAGTATTAACCAATATGCAGCAGTGTTGATTGCACCATCATTCCTGATCCTAATCCCTTTGGGACTGCAGTAGCTCAGCACAGTACAGAGTTCAATCTCCAGCTGCTAAAGCCAGATGGTGTTTAGGGAAAGCGCCGAACTGCATCTTGACTGTAATATGGCGTTCTCAGTTCAGCATATGACTTGTATTTGTTTTCGTTATCAATCAAAATGCCACCAAGAAATCTGAAATTAGATATTTGTATAAAATGTTTCAAAAGACACATAATCTGTCTGAAGCCTGGGCAAAGAATTCCTCCAAATGAGCACCAAATTAGTCTGAGTGGCACCAGGAGAACTATGTTTTAGAGAAGCCGTTACAAAGCCCTATCTCAGTCCCACAGAAAGCTTGTTTAGAACTGAAAGTGTGTTTTAGAGCAAAGCTGGCTACAAACCAGAAATGGGCCTCAATTTCAGCAAGATGTTATGAGACACTTGTTGGAGTATGACCATAATATTTAAAAAACACAGTTTAAATGCATTTATACTAAGTGTTGAATGTATGTGAACTTCTGAATTTGAATAAAAATACATTTTTGCATTTTAGTGAATACAATTTTTTTCTTTAATCCTGCCTCACCTAAAACTGTAAAGGTTTAGTCTGCTTCTATGTCAGACAGTGGGGGGAGGGGGGGAAACAAACATTTGTGTTATATGAATACCTGTTTTTAACTTTAGCTGTTGACCTTTAACTGGATCAGTTGCTGATTACTTGATATGGGACTGCAGAAATATTTTTTGGAGGATTTGTTGCACAGTAGTTTTCTATAAAAATGACAGAATCTAAAGTTTAGTGTCTGAAAGTCATGTTACAGTAGATTCAGACTATCTACATCACCAAAGCATGCCGATCACTAGACGATGGCTTATTTAAATCTGCTCTAGTTGAATTGAGATTATATGCCACATTTCCCTCTAAAAGTGCCCTAACAATGATTTCACCTTTAGGTCATCAAGATTTTAGGAGAGTGTTTTGGCTACAGTCTGAACTCAATGGGATATAAGGTTCTTCCATCTTACCTGCGGATCATCCAAGGGGATGGCATTGACCTCAGCTCAGTAGATCAGGTAAGAAAAATCTGAAGATTGGAAAGGTTACATAATACCTGCATAACTGAAGAACTGTGCCGTTTCAAGGTATCCTAGTCTCAAATTGACAACAAAGATGTGAGGAATCGCTAAAACTGAAATGGAAGGCGCAGTTGGAAGCTGCTTGTTGTGAAAAGTACTCTGATTGTCCTTTTAAAGAAATAAGTTTGTTAAAGTAAGACAACATTTCCACTGTTGGCAGCGCCTGTAAATACTTTTTTTATTGTGATAAAACACAAGCTTCAAAACACAAACTACTTCAAGGTGAGGTTAAGGGGTCTTTTGGGCGCATCCGTGTGCACTGAGATGATATTTGATGTGAATTGGCACTATGTAAACTTTAATCTCAGAATTATAAGAATAAAGTTAACTTTTTTTCTCCAGTGACCCTAGTCCTTCTGTGTACCCCGTCATCCATAGCCTGGTCATCACCTTCCTGTGAAATTCCATTCAATTCCCATCTCCCTTCACATCTCCATTTGGGATTTCTCCCATTGAGCTCAATTTCTCTGGTTGAAGTAGTTGTGAACAATGACAAGCTTAGCATCAGAAACGTGCCTTTAGCTTCAGACAAAATTATTGTCTGTAATTTTGGTTTTGACCTTATTTTTTATTCTGCTTCTGATTTCTCTAGATTCTTGCTAAGCTGAGTGATGAAGGGTGGAGTGCTGAGAATGTGCTTTTTGGCTGTGGCAGCTCCTTGCTTCAGAAGCTGAACAGAGATACACTTAGCTGTGCATTCAAGTGCAGCTATGTAGAGACCAATGGCAAAGGGGTAAGTGCTACAGCTTAGGCCAGACACTCAACCATTCTAGATTTCAGAGCACGCATTACAATTTTTTGATTTTCTCCTGCCACCTGTAATACCATTGCCATGTAAAACATCATGCTAGGAAAAAGTTTTAAACACAGCCATTATAATAGCTGCAACTGCAAAATAGTCTTTTTGGATCAATTGTATTGTGTCCCATTGAAACAGTTCTTTTTATGAGTTTTTGTATCTCAAGTGTGTACAGGTATCAGATTGTTAAATATAATCAAAATGTAAAAAGTGCACACTGTCTAGTTGGAGATTATTTGGGTGCATTCACACCAGCCATGTTTAGTATTCCTTAATTATTCTTTAGTTCATTTGCCTAGAAAGTCCAGTTTGTTTGGAGAGATGTGAATGCATAACCAAACTTTGACCCGAACCAAAAAAAGTAAACTCTGGTCCTCCTACAAACCCAGGCCAACCGATCCGTGTTCGGTTGACCTAGGTCAAGTGAACTCTGGTGCGGTTTGAATGCACATGTGAATGCCAATGTACATTTGAACTTGAGACCGCTTCAAAAGCAGGAAGTGGATTACAGTGCAGGGCATTATGGGTAAATACAACTAAAACAAACATGTGAATCTAGCACTAGTGGAAGAAGTGGCTCTTGGTCTTTTATTAAAGACAGAAGAGGAATTCTCCAACCACTAAAATCTGATGCCTCTCCATTTTTGTTTACATTTTGTGAAGAAGGAAGTTGTGCTCAGTGTCTCCTTCAGAGGTTTTAGTGTTGTTTTCTTGAGTAGTTTGCCCCCACAGGCAAAGGGAGGGAATACATTTTTTAATGGATCTGGATCATTGGACACAGAGAACCGCAGCAGCTCAAAATGTAACAAATGTTGCGATCTTGATCCAATCAAACCGAGTCTACCGAACTATCTGGTGTGAAAACACACTTGGACTGCTGGGTGTATTGCTCTCAATCCCACTGCAAGGGCTTCTCTCCATTCATGTCCTCATTGCTGCTTTTTTTTAATCATTTTGTTTTTTGAAGGACCGACTTTATTACAGCGGATCTGAAAAAGTCTCATGAACCCTCAGGACTGTCAAGTATGATGTTCATTTTATGAAGCAATTTTTTGTCATCAGCATGATTACCTGGAGGGGGTCCAGAGCAGTCTTCAGAACAGAGCCAGGCATTTATATCAGCTTGTTTAGCTTTTCTGTGTTGCTGGCTCTCATACTGCTACTCCAGTAGCAGGTGACAGAAGAGTTTGCTCTCTCTCCAACAGACTTATAGAAGATATGCAGTGTCTTACTGGAAACACTCAAGGACTTGGGCTTCCATGAAGTACAGTCTGCTCTGTCTCATATGTAGCTTCACTGCTGCGCCTCTAGCCCCGACTGCTTTCTACTCCAACAACAAAGTATTTCTACTCCTCCTCCACTTCCGTTCCCATGATGGAAACCGTGGTTAGCCTTTTCCTTCTTGTCCAGCTCTGATGAACCCGACAGCTGCAGAGTCATCTGAGTATTTCTGCAGACGCGATCGGACTCTGACTTATGCTGGAGGTCTGAAGGGCACTGAGTGAAAAGGAAAGCTAAGAGTACAGCCCGCTTTGGTACTGCTGACCCCCATGGTCAGAAACACGACTCTTCAGGTCTGTTTGTCAGGTTGTCCACTGCTCTGGAGCCTCTGACAGCAGTCAGGGTGAATTGTGTTAAATGCAGCCTGACTCATTTAAGTCAGGCTGGACAAAGCAGGCAGCACAGTGGTGCCTGCTTTGTCCAGATGAGCATGGGTTTGTTGTAGCCGGCGTATGATGGTATGTAACGCCGCATTGTGTCATAATGCCGCAATATGTAATAAGGTAGTAAAACTGCGCTTCAGAATGTAGTAAAACAACAGCAAGGCCACATTTTATAGCAATCGACACAGAATGTAATAAAATCCTTAAACGTATTCTTCAATGCTTTCTGCCGCATACGTAATTACGCCGTTACATTTTGCTCTGATTATTACAAAATGCAGAGGTAGCTCTTTATTTTTTTAAAATAATGTAATAATGTGGCGCAGTAAACAAGTCTCAGTTTCTCTCTGTCCCGCTGCAGGCTGACATCCTGCTCTATGATCTTGTGTGTGTGTTCCAGATGGATGTGTGCAAGCAGCCAGTGACCGACCCGTCCAAGGGGTCAAAGCGAGGCCGGTTATCGCTGAGGAGAAACTCGGACGGCTTCCTCGAGACGATAGAGAGAGGAGCAGGCAAACCCGAGGAGGTCTTTCACAACTTTTGTTTTCTAATCATGTATTAAGTCACTTAACTAAACTTAAAATAGCAATTACAATCTAACTTCCTGTTTTTTTCTTTTGTTTGTTTTTTAAATTGCTAACAATTTAAATGATTGTTTTGCTAAAATATTTTGTTTACCTCATTCATAACTTGGACAAATAAGATAGAATAGTTGTTGACGTTAAAAAAAAAAAGAAATCTCAAGACATGTCAAAATACAAACGGGTCCAATTCATACCCTTAAATATTGAACAACTTCAAATTAATGGCATGTGTAAAAAAATAATAATTTAACCCTTTCTTAGTGAGTGGGAAACATCTTCATTGGCATTCAGCCATTATTATTACTTTTTTTATTGTTAAGATTGTTTTGTATATTTTCCCTGGTGCTTTGATGGTTTGGTGATGAGATTCGTACCTGCTTGCCATGTCCCATCAACTTAGCTCCATCCATAGATTCTGGACCACTCCACAATATTATTGTTACCGCCAATCAGAAGAAAAAATGCTGGTAATATTAAAAGGTAACTTTAAACCCACTGTTAAAAATAACATTGAGCTTAACTGTACAAGTTAACGCAATGTTAGTTACAGTAATTCAGGTCAAAAAGTTGTTTTTCTAAGGAAGCCCGGTTGATTTCATCAAGCACTTGGATTTGCAGGAATTCCTGCATGTAATTTGATTTCACAATCTGAAAGGTTCTGTTGATAAGCTAATCGCAAATGCATGATGTGACACTTTCAGATCACCCATGGCAACCGACTTTGATGTCAGATGCAACCCTGATTTAATAAAGTTAATTAAGCAATTAGGAACGATCTCCAGATATTCTTTTTATAGAGCAATGCTGATTCTTTATGTGGTGAAATAAAAACATCACTTGAACTCTTAAAAATCAGTGATCTGATCTTACTCAGACCACTGAGCTTTTGCTCCCAGATGATGTGTGTCTCTCTCTCCTAGACCCTGCAATTTAAGCACCTACACATGCAACTAACTCTTATGTTTGCCAGATTTTAATTGCTTAGACATTCCTACTGGCTCAGCGCTAATCTGTTTAGCTATGTTTCTCTCATAGATTGAGACACATCTATAATCAACTCTTAGCTTTTTCTTTAAAATTGAAACCACTCCTGGACTGGCTGGACTTTTATTTTGTTTAATTTTTGGCAATTTTTTGTGTTGGTTCTGTCTTCACAAACCCCCTGGATCTGCGGCAGGATTCTTCCTGTTAAATCTTAAATGCAAAATTCTTTTTGCATCAATTTGTCATGCAAAAATTTTAGCATCAAGGAGAAATTGATGTTAAAGCCCAAGATTCCAAATAAGGAATACTAAATTGCTTTTGAAATTTAGCATTTCTTACTTTTTTTTTTTTTTTTTTACATTTTTTTGTGAGACTCCATTTAGGTTTTGGAAATGGAATAAACTTCATTGCACCCTCTAAAAGCTCTGAGTTGAAAACATTTACCCAATTTTTTCACATTACTGTACTTCAAACCTCTCACACTTCGTTGCAGTTACCATGATTTTATCATTGTAATGATAAAATCCAACAATGCTGTCAGAGGTTCACTTCCTCCAGGTAAGGGGCGTGACCGCTGATTGGTCAGTTGCAGACAATCCCACTGGAGTGATTGTCAGGTGTCTTCATGTGAGTTATGTTGACACCACATAGCTAGATCCATTCTCTAGAATCCAGAATCTTTGAGTTCTGGAGCTGGTGTGTGCGTGCGTGTGGTCAAGTCTTTTCCTGTTAGACTGGAAACGTGGTGCTCTTGTGAGTGTGGGTAACATGTGCTCTGTGCTCTTCAGGACCTCCTGGTGACTGTTTTTGAGAACGGCAGCCTGCTGCAGGACTACTCTCTGGACGAGATCAGAAAAAATGCTCTGCTTCAGGACGACGAGCCAAACCCAAACCTGTACAACCACGAACGGGAGCTGCTGCACAACCACATCATCAGCAGCATCCATTAGAACACCCGGACGACTCGTAGGACTCACGGTACTCTGGGCACAGCGGGGAGTGGCGGCACACAGACTAGCAATTTTTTTTAAAGCACCAACTACATGATGAAACTCTGGATTAGTCACTGCCAAGAGCCACCAACAACCCACCACTGCAACCTTCATATCAGAGAGCCACAACATGTCTGTGTTCACGTCCATCTGCTTCCCTCACTCCCGTACCTCTTGCACAATCACCTGGTGTTTTATTATGCTGCAGCAGTGAACACAGCGCAGCGTTGTCTTGACACTAAATGTGACCAACTAAAGCTCAGGTTCAGATATAAGCTAAGTTACTCATTTCCAAAAATGTCTTGTGCTCCTATTGAGTTCTACGACAAAAGTAGATCAATATATCAGCTCGACACAGGAAACATTTGCAATTGTTGTGCATCAGCCGATGTTCCAGTGAAGTTCGGTCCCGTCACTCTCTGGTGGACATTTATAGAGCTGGAACTTTGTGAATGATGAAGAGCCATAAAAAATGAAAATATCTGGCCTTTCCTACTGGCCAGCAGTGTTACAGCACCGTGTCATAACATTTCCGTATCTTCATCAATCTTTGAAAGCAAATCCTGTCACAATTCAACTCTGGAATATAAATGTGATTCTTAAAGCTGCTTTTAACGTCAACATGCATCTCGTTTTACCAACTTCCACACGTCGTGAACTTCACTCTGTTTATTTTAGTGTTCATGTGAAGTAAGGAAGTTTTAAGTAGTTTCTAAGTGCAGGAAATGACTATAAAATAATACAGACAGATCATAACGGCAGTTTATGTTCATACCATTAGGCAGGCATGTACTTTTTAATGTTGCTCTGTCCAGAACCCCAAAGTATCAATTTTGTATTATTCCATAAAACTTAAGTTGTCATAAGAATGCTTTTTTTTTTTTTTTTATGTTTTGTAAATGTCATTTCAGTAATACTGACTAAATGCTTTCATGGGAGTTCAGTCCTCATCCATTTCAGGTGTTTTCAGACAGCAGTGCTGTCTTCAGTCACAGCCTCTTTCTCCCTGCTGGCTCTTAAAGGAACAGCGCTTTGCTGCGTAGAAACCCATTGCAATTATTACGTTTTGTACCAAAAAGTACTGTGTAGTCAGCAGCTTATCAAGGGAAAAACTGAAATCTGTTAAAAGAATAACACAGATACTTCTATCACAGCCTTCTTAATACATACTTAACATTGAGCTTAATTAGAAAACCATGCTACTGCAAGCTGTTTGGATAATATACCAAGCAGATTTTATTGTCTTTAGCTAAAATTTCCCATTTTTCAGCCACGATCCTATGTCACCATGGTTACAACTGTTTCTGTTTAATCATGACCACCGCAGACCAGCTGACTCACATTTACCTTTGAGTTGCTCTTGCTGGTTTAAATTGCTAACATGTTAGCATGTTAGCTTTGGGGACTGGACTCGGGCATTGCTGCTGTTGTGGAAGGAAAACTAAAAGGTCACATCCAGTTAGAATAAAGCATGTTTTTAATGAAAAGCTGGGACATTACACAAGTGCTTTTATTAAACCTGCACAGCTCAATATCAGGCTGTACTTTTTAATTGTATAAAATTATATTTATTTACCAAGTACTTTGAAAAGGTGTAGCGCTCATCTGGTTTTCTGATTAAAAATGTCTGATTGACATCTATACCACAAACCTGTGTTCAACATATGGCCTCATGTTTTCACACCCTATAATGTTGCCAGTTTGTCACTGATTGTACATTCTGATTCAATGTATAGTAGAACTGCAATAGTTTTGATTACCAGTGTGTGATGTTTTGTTTGAGGTTAGTGTTTTATTTGGGCATTTAATCTTTAACTTGAAACTGATTGGAAACATTATTATTATTATTATTATTATTGTTATTATTTGTTTAACCCCTTCCTGTTTGTTGTGTTGATCTGAGAAAAACAGCCAGTTTGTTTTGCTACATACTGCTTTAAAAGATTGATTTAATATTAAACATTAATTACTGAGTGAAATGTAAGTTTGCATTTGACAGACACTGAACAGATTTCGTTAACTGATGTAGCTTATGTTTAAGCTAGCTTAAACATAAGCTAACTTTTGGTTAATGAATGGCAAATGAACAAATTGACAAATGAACAAATCTGTTGTGTCCACAGCTATTCAGGTTTTTTTTTTCATGATTCATGATTCATGACTAAAATTTCTGTATTCGCATTTCCTCAAATTGTCCTTCTCAAATTGTGCAAGTTCTTATTTGACTTATTTACCCAAAATGCCTTTTAGGAACTGCTGCCAAAGATTTATTTTTTTTTACAGCTGAAAACATTTTTTATAAATGATTGTCAAACCCCTGCATCAACATGTCAGCTGTTTTAGGAAATTCAAAACTCTTATGGTCTGAACTCCTGAGCTGTCCAAGGTGTCCAACTCTCAACCTTTAACCCCTGGAGACAGGCATCTACCTCCCCATGATCCTGCAAGGCAGGTACAGGAAAAAAAATCTCAAAACTTTTCACATATTATGAAATGTATACACTAGGTTTTAGGAACAGGCATTGGTATATGACTTCGGTGTATTCACATTGCAGAAGTGTGATTTTTTTATTTATTTTTTGACTCTAGTGGCCTTTACTTGATAGTTAATTGACAGGAAGGTGGGTAATGAGAAAAGGGGGAAGACATGCAGCAAAGGTCGCCAAGGCAGGGAATCGAACCTACAACAGCTGCGTCGAGGACTAAGGCCTCCATATGTGGGTTGTGCTTAACCCCTGCGCCATCACAGCACACCCCAGAAGTGTGATTTTTGAAGTTGAATATTAAAGAAATATTAGGCACCTGAATCTCTCTCTGATTTGGTTCAGTTGCCTTCTTTACAGGAACTTTAGATTTTCATAGCTTTTCATTTTATTGTCCATCTTTTCAACAGTCATTTAAGTTTTAGACTGATGACTGTTGACCTGTTGTTCTGTAAGGAAATGTAATTAAATAAATTGTTTTGGGAAAAAAAACTTTAAGAAGGTTAATTTTAAAGATAAATCCTAATTACAGAAAGTTCTGGAAAGATTTAAGTAAGGTAGGAGGATTTTTTTTTCCTCCATCTTCCTCAAAATTCATCCATCCATTCATCTAAACTCGCCAGTCCTCGCAGGGTGACGGGGTGGAACAGGTCACCAGTCCACCACACCCCAGGAACAACAATGACTATAACATGTTTATGTTATAAACATAAACATGTTATAGTTTATGTATTGACAAGTCTTCAGTGTCAATACACTGAAGACTTGCTTTTCTCTTCATATTTTTTCATTACATGTCTGTAATTTTATGTTTTGTGTCCAAAGGTCACTATTTTTTTTTTTCTTTTGTGAGAATAAACCATCCCTTCCAGCCTGAGTGTGCATTTCTCTGCCTCAGCAGGAATCCCGCCTCTCAGCAGGATTACAGATGTAGAAGCTGTTATCACAGCGGGTTTATCCCAGAAGCAGTCCTATCCACAGGTGAGCTCAGACATGGGATCAAACATGTAGCCATACTTTATAAGAGTGTCGTGTAGTCCTTTAGCACTGCGGCAATATGAATAATAAAAAAACATAGCTTTTAATAATGTATCTCTATATTATAATTAAGAGCACCAACATGAAAGGCTCAAAAAAGAAATTCTGGGTATAGAATCCAAACATAGAACTCAATAATCATCTTTCTAAAATAGTATCAATACAGTGATTTTTAAAAAAATAAACTAATCAATAAATAAATAGCAAAAAGGTAATTTTTAACAGAATATGAAACAGTTGAAGGGGAATCTATGCCACTTAGGAGT
>NW_006800187.1:115932-133015 GCF_000485575.1 Poecilia formosa | reverse complement strand
AAAACAACAACAAAAATAAAAAACATATATAAGTTTCATTCAGCTCTCTACGCACTGTGCTTGAACTCATCTGAAGGCCACATGAAGGTCGGCGATCCGTTTTCTGGGATGATAGGTTTATTTTGGTTATAGGGAGGCAGGTCAAAGGGCCTGAATTGGATGATCCATGTGGGCTAGTCCATAATGAAAACAAAAACAGCAGAAAATCAATGTCATCGTTCACAAGTCCTCTCTCTGTTCGCTAATTGGCCTGGTACCTACCAGAGAAATCCAAGTCAGTAGAAGAAATCTGAAACTGAAGGGAGATGAAAATTGAGTAGAATTATGTAGGAAGGCAATGGCCAGGTTACTCGCAGCCCACAAAGTGTCTCATTGTATTTATTCACTGAAATGTGTGCAATTCAGCTTTCAGTTGTTGTAGTGGGGGACTGTTTTATGTGTCCTCTGACACAGCTTTGGAAAGGCCTACATTATTTATACTCTTTTTCCCCCCCCCAAAAAACAGACAGAATAGCTCATGAGGCATTTATGGCACAAAGTGGGACTCCGATAAATGTCAGCCGTGTCGATGTCTACATAATTATGTGGTTCAAGTAACTGAATACAGAAACATCAGTTGATCTGATGTTTTTTGCTCAGCTAGCAGCTCACTCTGTGCCTTGGCCTTGCTTTATTTTGCATGTTAAGTGTCTTATCACTCAGAACACTGTAATGCCAGGAGGGAATAGTTGGTGCCTATGTACTTAGAATGTGATGAGCCAGGATGCCTGTTAACACCAGGTCTCATTGGACCGGGGTGGAGTGGAGCCTGAACAGACTGTGTTTATGGTTTGCGTGTTCTCATCTGATCCTCCAGCTCCATTCCAGTCTGTTTGAAAGTGACCAAAGCTGGATGCCTGAAGGGCATCACCAACCAAATACCCCATCTGTTTCTGTCTTGCACTCAGCGCCTCGGTTTGGCTGCGCGTGACTGACAACTGAGGATTGTCCAGATCTAAAAGCTCACATCAATAGGATGAGCCACACCAACATGTTAACAAAGGACAGCCTTTCTACTTCTGGCGCAGGCCTGCAGGGTCCTCTCTATTCTCTCTGCTTTATTTATCAGAATGAGCCATTTTTGTCAGTTGCTCATCTAAGTGGCTTGTGAGTTGATGTGTATTGGTCATATTCCCAGAAGCAGTTTCTGCAAACATTAAGTCTGTTGATGAACTCTGAATTTCAGGTTTTATTATAGCTAGTTTCAACGAGTTGAACGAAGTTTGTGTATCTTAACCTAACCAATAAAAACTTCCTTTCTGTTTCCTCAAACAGGCAATACAAAACTTTAAACAGGATGTTTAAAGTATTAATATTAGATGCTCAGATCAGAGTAGATGGCTGTTGGTCTAAATGGAAGCATGCCTCCTGACCTTCACTGGTAATACCAAGAATCATGTTACAAGAAGGAGCTGAGGTAGAAAAGAAATACCAGGGCCTCAGAGAGGAACTGGAGAAGGCCTGGAAGGTGAAGACCACAGTGGTGCCTGTGGTCATCGGGGCCCTCGGGGCAGTCACCCCCAAACTGGAGCAGTGGCTCAAACAGATCCCAGGAACAACATCAGACATCTCAGTCCAGAAATGTGCAGTTCTAGGCACAGCCAAGATACTGCGCAGAACCCTCAAGCTCCCAGGCCTCTGGTAGAGGACCCGAGCTCAGAGGATGAAAGAGAGAGAGAGAGACCACCTGCGGAGGGTGAGAAGGGAATTTTTATATAAATTCAAATTAGAAATAAAGTTAAGAACTGTACAAAGGACAGTAATTAAACATATGAATAAGAATGCTGACAATTAAAGGGCAAGTTAATAAACTTGATTACTCACAGTGTAATTATTACAGTTACAAATCAAATCAAAGATGGCCGAACATCTTTCTCATTTTTGGTGAATATGTTGTGATAATGATTCATTTATTAACCACCTTAATTTTATGTTAGCTTTAAGGCTAAATTGTATAACTAACTAAATCTATGTTAGCCAATGTGTTAGCTGTAAGGCTAACATAGCGTATTAGCTGTACAGCTAACACATAATTAACTTGGTGATGTGTTAGCCTTACGGCTAACACATCACTATTATTAATAACTATTACTATTCTATTACTATAACTATCACTATTATTAATAACATTATATCCAATGTTATTAATAATAACATTAATTATGTGTTAGCTATAAAGCTAACAGCTTATCATATTAGCCTTAATGTTAATGTTATTGGTTGATGTATTTTCTATGTGTTCACAGCTTTCCAGACTAAATGAGAAATAATAAGTGAGGAAGGAAACGGAACTTAGCAACTCTTCTGTTAACTGACAGTCTAGCTGTATGGTGCAGCTCTGTCCAGTGAGGACATTAAAGAATTGTGGTTTAGCTGTAAACCACAATCAATCAACCTAACAGAGATAAACTCTTATCAGTGGAAAAAGTGCCATAGTCGTAGCTCTTTTAGCAGCATGACGTAGCAATTAGTATCGAACAGTAACAGTAGTTGCTTTTGTTTGGTCGTTTCTCTTTTTTCTGTACATGCCGAGTGTCAGTCCGCTCAATGATGGTATTGTTGCAGATACTAATGCCATGTTCAGTACGGCCTGTAGCTCTACATTTCTTCGCCCTGATACACCACAGTACACATACAAAACAACAACAATACTCATGTACACAAAAATCATGGATGCACACTAAGAAGTTCCCTGTATAAGTCATCTCCGAGTCATAATGTGGTCTTTTCTGGCCAGCTGACAGAGACGTCTGTGATCTGCAACATGGAAGAAGAAAACTCCACACCACTAAGGACAACGCTGATTCAGCTGGGTCAGCAAGAACGTAGCACAATATAGTATGATCATGATCATGATCATGCCGGATGTTCAGATAATAAAAAAGAATAACTTAAATTGCTAAATTGGAATCATGTAATAAGGCTACACTTTTAAAGATTTAACTTGTTGTTGCTTTTAATGTTAAATAATGACCAGACGTTCTGACTCCTTAAATTGATTAAATGACATTTTAACTGTTTATTGCTGGAAATTCTTTTAATCTAAAGAAGTGACTGAGATTAGAAAACAACTGGTTGATAATTGAGTCATTCTTTAAGACTCTTGCTGTAGGAAAGAAAGAATCCTTTCACTGATCTGTTTTTGATGCAGAGCTGAAGGAGACAAAAACAGGCTGAAATAAAACCCAGCTGTATGTTTTGTGTCTGCTGTCTAGCAGCCAGATAGCCTGGCCTTAGTGACCAGACTGTGTTTCATAAGCACTCACAGTGATGGTATTGTGACAAAATGTAGCTGTAAATATGAGGCTTTTCATATCCACTCACCCATACTGATTCCTGATATATGCTGATTAATCAAACCCAGACTGCTGGATTTTAACACACTAATGTTAGGTCTGAGCAGAAATCTAGCGACGCTGATTTTGGCAACAACAGGTGACAGAAGTTTTTCCATTTGCATTAACCGAGAGCCGTCCAGGTGAAGTTGATGACACAGGTTAGAGATGAACCATTCCAATTTATTTAAGGTCGATGCCAAAACAAGAAAAATGACACAATGATTTGTCGACTTCTAATAAAAGCAATTGTTGAAAATAGAGCAAAACTGGTAAAGTAATACACTACCTGCTGTGTGTGATTTAAGTTTTTTAACACACTATGCTGACCATGCTGAGGTCCACTCTTATTCCTCAGTATTCTCTTGGTGAGCCTATACTGAATACTCCCAACACTAAGCTCTTCTTCCTTCCATATCTCAGAGGAACAGGAAGTTGTTGAGTTTCGCAGATTTATTCAGAAGAAGTGTGAAACAAAAACACAAATGAAGACTTCCATATCAGCTTCTGTAACATGTCTACACTAAGCAGGTACCATAAAACGTGGTAGATACACCTCAAGGCATGTTAGCTTAATGTATTTTTAGGAAAATGCCACATATATGTCAAAACCCCCTAAGCTAACTAAGATGGAAAGAATTATATAAAATGTACTAATAACCTATTGATCCTCAAACTGGTGTTGGAGGATCAATACATAAATGACTTAGGCATTTACTCAATTACATTTTCTTGAGTAACCTTTTTAAGTTACTCAAGAAAGTACAACATAGTAATATTTTTACTATGTTGTACTTCTTACTTTTACTTGAGTAATTTTGTTATGAAGTGTCTCTGCACTAACTTGAGTAAAATTTCTGGATTCTCAACCCACAGAATGAAGAACAAACCTGTTTTAACCAAAGATTCACCAGACACAGCTGCAGTTAAAATTTCAGAAGTTTTTTATTGAGAGAAACTGATTTGGAAAAATGTTCTTTTACCTGATATTATTATTATTATTATTATTATTATTATTATTATTATTATTATTATTATTATTATTATTATTGCTAGTTATATGAATTATTGTCATTTTTATCTTAAAAATATTAAAATTTCCACTTAACTTTATATTTTGGTCCATCTTCATGATGATTTAAATATTAAATGATTGATATTTTGATCAGTTAGTACTTGAGTAGACTTTTTGCAAAATGCTTTTTTTACTCTTGAGTAATTTCTTGGACTGTTACATTTTGCTTTTACTTGAGTAAAAATATGTTGAAGTAGTGCCACTCTTACTTGAGTACAACTTTTGGTTAGAGTAGAATACTGCATTCACTGAACCCCAGACTCCCTTTTACAGGTACAGACCTTAAGTCCTAATGTAAGTCCTGTTTGAGAAAGATGACTGAATCTACTGCCTTTCTTAATGTTTTGTTCAGAAATTATAAACTAATTCGAAACCGGCTGGTTCTTTTACATCCTAACAACAGAGAAGAACTCATCAGCTGTACCTGAGATCCAGATAAAATGGAGCTCCTCATCTTGCTAGGAAACACCAGTGGTTCAATTACCCAGAAAGAGATGTAGATTGGGTACTTATCCACACACTTACTCTATTGGCAGTCTGTCATTACGCTCCATAACTGCCTTGTTTCCTGTTTGCACCTCAGCAGATGGAAAGCACTGCCCCTCCCTGCATCTCCCTCTCTGTGGGAAGCAGGCTTTTGATACTCGTGCGGCCTCACCAATCTGCATCCCCTCCCATCACCCCGGGCGCTCACTTTGTATTGTTTCTATTGTTTTGCTTTAAAAGTGGGTTAAGAAAGACAGCAGCCGCTGACAGAAGGGATACAAGGAGTGGAGAGAAAGGGGGGGAAGTGACGGAGAGACACGGAGAAATCCTTGGAAGGGATAGAACATGACCAAACCAAGACGGTGTGAAGGGGTGTCGGATTATATGAATACAAGACAGATAATGAGAGGCTGAGGGTAAGGGGAGAGTTGAAAATGAAAGGGGGGTGTGATAAAATCACAGACAGGGGTTCAATTACTTTACATTAGACATACTTGGTATGTCCAGAGTTTTTCTGTTTGGACTGTGGCGGGGAAAAAAAGACAACACAGACTGACAGCATGAAAAATATGAAATCTGATTTTTCTTTGTTCTGTTTTTTACTGTCTATGTAGCTTTATGTAATAAGTATTTCTCTGGTATGGTTGTATGTTTTCTTTTAGGCTGGATTGCCATTGTTCCTAGTTTGATTGCACATTGCCTGCTTATGGGGCAAAAACATTGCTGAAGAGAGAATTTCTATTCTCAGTTGATAAAATCACATTTAGTACATGCAGAGTTTTTCTATGCTCATGTTTTCACTCTGTCATTAATCACTTTCTTCCACACATCAGTTAGCCAAAACAAAGAGAAACCTTTCGTCGTATGTATTTATTTTATACCTGGAAACTGTCTTGATTGGAGTGTTGTTTGGGTTGCCACTAGCTACGTTTCCATTAACCATAAAATTGCACAAATTGAAATTACAAAAATAAATTCACTTATAGGAAATACAGCAGTTTCGAAAAAACTTTTTGCATGTGGCGATTTTTCAAAATGTCAAAATAGATGTATTTTGCAAAACACTTTTTCACATCACACGAGTCACATGATCAACAATAGGATGTTACTACTGGTGAAAATGACAAAAACGACAACAGGAACTAGTAGGAGGATGATGGTCTGTTTTTGTTTTCTTCAGACAATGTGCAGCTGGCTCCACCAGAGCTCGCACAGCATCACACAGTTCATAAAAAGTTGTGTGTCACTCAAACGTCTTCAATCCACAACTCTTCTGTAAAGTTACCGGCTATAATTTTCCCAAAACGGCATGTTTGTAGCAGCTTCCAATTAGCTTATTCATGTGTGATTTTAATTTAATTTCTTATTTAATGGAACACCACAATTGCAAAATTTTTTTTTTTGCAGAAAATAGACAAAGATTTGCGCACATTTGCATAATGGAAACACAACTGTTGTCTCGGCCCTGTGATGGACCTGTCCAGGCTCTGTGTTCCTGGTGACTGCTGGAAAGTTCTTCAGCCCTGCTGTGACCCTGAATGCTACCAAGCAGGTGTAGGAAATGACAGAGAGGTTTGTCTCATTGTTCAGCCAGCCTTGCAGCTGTTCACTAGAAATGTCACCATTTTCTAGAAAAGGGGGATTTAAATAAGACCAAAGTGCTCATTTCTCTGGGGTTAGCAGAAACTATTCTTCACATCATAATAAAAGAGGGCCAGAAATAGCCCTGGATCAGTCACATTTGCTTCAATTTAATTTATTTCAGCATAACTCTGTAGGTCACTGTGTTTCTACTTTACAAAAAGAATAAAACAGGTCAAAGTTTTTTACTGTTTAAAAACACAGTTTCCAGGCAAATCCAGGTGGCTATTCAGTAAGAAGGCTCTTCCTTCTTACTAAATAGCCTGGCTATTTAGTAAGGGATGAAGAGCAGAACTGAACCAGAAGACCTGAGAGGTCTGGAAGGTTGATAAAACAACAGCAGATCTTTAATGTAATGTGATGCTAAACCGTTCAGTGATTTATAAACTAATAACAGTATTTTAAAGTCTATTCTCTGATCTCCAGGGAGCCAGTGGAAGGACTTTAGAATGCTCTGTCTTCGTGGTTTTAGTAATATATAGTTATGACCTATCCACTAGACTAGCAGTCCAGTATTTGGAATTTATGAACACAATAATTCTCCCATGAACCATCGTATCCCCATTTGCTTTTCAGTTAGGCTTCTCCAGGACATCAATTTCAAGATAAAGATGGACTGATCATTTTCTCAAATGTCACCCTTGGCTTACTTATTTATTTATTTATTTATTTATTGTAATATAAAATCTCGGTAATGTGTAAATATCGGACAGAAACTTGCAAATTATGCTTATTTTACACCTTAAATCACAGAGAAGCCTTCCTCTAATCATTTTAATCAATTTTAAAGAAATAGTGTTTTTATATTTTATGAATCTGTATTTCTTTATTATAATTATGTTTGTTTCTGGGACCTCTTAAGGCCTTCTCTGAATACCCTGAGGGCCCAAATCCAGCAGCAGGAGGGCCGAGCTTTGGCCTAGCTTAAGCTCTTTAAGCCTCATGTTTGGCTGAGTACACTGACAAGATAACTGAGTTTCATATGAGTATGTGTGAACCTCTGCGTGTACGTGTGTGTGCGTGCGTGTGTGTATGTGTGTACTGGGCAGCTAGTATAGAGTGGTGTAAAGTCAGTGGAGCGTGGCAGCGTGGAGTGAAGGACATTAAACCACATAGTCACTTCAATTCCACTTCATCACAGACAGACACTCCTGCTCAACAATCTGTGAAGGATGAAGATCTCCCATAAAAGACCGATCTTTCACCTATCGCCATGCAGACTCGCCTTGACCTATAAGGCTGTGATGCAAAGCAATCATTCATATTCTTCCTAGTGTCACGGTTTGTTCATGCGTGCAAAAACAGAAGATGTGTCGTGAAACGCCTTCATGTCATACTGTACGTCTTATTAACCATAACGGCAAAAACGCACAGGGAAGGGAATGCTGCTGTACGCAGGTGAGGAACCTGGACCGTGTCAGGAAATATTTTGTTGTGATGTTGTTCCTGAAAATTTATATGACGTAATCGACCCACCATTTTCTGGCTCTACTTCTTTTTTTTTTTTTTACTTTTGCATAATGTCCCATATGGAATCCTTATTATCTCAGCCAGAACAACAATCATACATCAGATGTGGGAATGAAGAACCGTTAGGTGACTATTACTGATATGCACTGTAAGAATGCATGTTAATTAACATGTCAGCTGGAGTTGAAGTTAGTAGTTTTGTACCAAATATCATATCCTGGTACTGGTTTGGAAATGTGATATTCCACACACTGATAATGCAGAGAGGATTTGTGATGTGATATGTCGTGCATTTCCAGTTTCATTTTTTTGTGCCTCAGTTACTGCCATTAACACGTAAAGGAAAATAGCCATCAGTCATAAAATGAAATATTATTCATTACTTTCTCTGACAATTATTCAATTCTTACACAGTGTTTTAATGATTAACTTCAATTGTATTCACTTATGTAGTGCCAATTAAGATATCATCTTAGGGGATCCTACATGGCAAACAGATCAACTTCAGATGCAGTTACACAGAATTCATATTCCGTATAACGGGAATTTAAACTAAAATCAGTTGAAATCAATTCGGTTCATTCCAATTTGGATCAAACTGCATTCAATTCAATTCAGAAAAGTTATGACAAAATTCTAATTCAGATGAATGAGGGCTAGGTGAGTTTCCATCTTCTGGTTTGGAGTGAACCAACCAGGCTATCCAAAGCGCAACATCGTCAAATGTTGATACTACGTATCGCTGTAACAAACAGAAATGTTAAGTACAAACATGGCTGTAGATGTTTCCTTGAAGTGAGCAACTCTCTCTCTCTTTCTCTCTCTCTCTTTCTCTCTCTTTCTCTCTCTCTCTTCCATTATGTGCCCCTGGTAAGGCACAGACCCTCCAATGGACGGGAAGAATTGACTCTGTCAGAAATGTTTCGGCATCTGTGTTTCCATCCTCGGTTTAACACATTAACTCTTTTATGGAAAAGCCAGAAACCACCTCAAGCAAGCGAAAAAACCTTTGTGCAAAATAGAGGAAATTATTTTAAATTTGACCTGTTCCATTAACTTTTTTGTAGTGCAACACTTTAAAATGTGCTAAAAAAAACCCCCCAAAACAAACAAAAAAACATTGATAGAAACATAAGACCAGTGGAAAGAAACCACTGTGTTTTAACAGGAACAAACCTCCAGCAGATTCAGGTGTTTTAATCTACAATTTGTAGAACGTTAATAATATTGTTTCTCTCTCTCTGTGTGTTTGTATGGATATGTCCTTACTGGTTGAGTTCATGGGTGCCATGACCAAGTATAATTGAAGCCCAAGGGTCCCTTGGTACATGTAGGTCACCCAACTACCTCCAAACATTTACACACTCTTCAGCACAGCTGACAGACCTGTTCATGTCTCAGTCTGCAGTTTTCATTTCCTCATTCTAAAGCAGTAGCACTGTCAGCCAACAATTTTCAAGTTTTGATATTCACATAACTGTTCATATACTGTGCTAAACAACCAACAAATAAATTGTATTACATAAACAAAATGATTACACTGCAAAAACACAAAATCTTACCATGTAATTTTGGTCTAATTTCTAGAGCAAATATCTTGGTTCACTTGAAATAAGACAAAACTGACTAAAGTATTTTTTCAGTAAGCTATAGAAGCTTGTTTTAAGTCAATAATTCCTTATTAGTGACGATTATGTGCTTTTATTGGCTGATTATTTCACTTTTAAAAAAACATTTTTCCCATGTTATATGTTAATTTATCTGCTTTTTCATCAATAAGCAATTATTTGCTTAAAGCAAGCCAAAGTTACTTTTAAGTTAGTTTATCTTATTTCAAGTGTATTAAACTATTTGCACTAGAAATTACACCAAAATGACTTGGTAAGATTTTGTGTTTTTGAAGTGTACAAACTGACTCTCATAGCAAGACAAAAAAATATACAGACCCATAATAAAAATAATAATAGCAATAATGATAATTGTAAATAACAAGCGGAATCCGATGAAAATGGTTGGTAATATGCCTACAGTGTCAGCTGTCAGTGTGATTCCTGGCCTCCAGTGAAAACGTTTAAGACAGTCGCCAACTTCCCCCTGCGGTTCAACCCTGAGGTCAGGACAGGGCGCCGCACAGAGAAGTCCTCCCCCCCAGCCTCCCACCGACATCTTCAGAAATACATCAGGGACTTGAGGTGATAATTGGACGGAACAAACAGGAAGTTTCTATGAAACCGTACAGCGTGCGTTTATGTGCGTCTCTGTGAGTGTCAGCAGTGGGAACATGTCCATCAGTCCGTTAAGTACAAACATGGCTGCAGGTGTTTTCTTGAAGTGAGCAACTCTCTCTCTCTCTCTCTGTCTCTATAATTGGCAGTCAGTAAGTGATTCTGCCACAACTTCTGACTTCATTGATAGAGCGACATGACACATGTTGTGCATCAGGCTGCAAACTGTTCCCCCGTCCTCATCATCATCCCCCCCATGTGTTTTTGTCCATGATCATGTAGCATTTTTATCTTTTTTTTTTTAAATTAAATCTCATGGTAATAATAAAAAAACACATTTAGGAAACCAAGACATATGCTGTGGATTTGACAAAATTAAAAGGAATTGACAAAATTAAAAGGAATTGCTGTCCTCACATCTTTAAATTCTCTGACTAAAATTAATGTTAACATTTTGCATTGGCCCAGCCCAGATAGAGGATCTGCGGCGGGAGATAAAGGTCAGGGTAAATTCCAGGAAGCCTTTCAACCATCACAGATAATTTGTCAAAAAAAAAAAAAAATCCTGCAAAAATCTGCTCAGAAATTAAAACCGGTACTTTATTTGTTTTGTTTTGGCACCTATACGTCTTGTGTTTCTAAGAAAAAAAACTTCTTGGTTGAAAAAAAGACAAAACAAATTTAAGTTTGACATTGGCAGAAGGAGTAATTCTGTGCTTCGCTGTATGAGCCGGTTCAGGTATGTTTATGTCCACATGTTGTCATGAGCAAATGTTGAAGACTGAGTGAGTTATTGATCAGTTGCAGATGCTCCACATGGTCCCACTCTACAGATGGCCAGTCAGGTTGTCCCTCCTTGTGTTTTTTGTCGTCCTGGCGCATCATTAGACATGCACTCTCAATCTGAGCGTGTGTGTAAGTGTGTGTTGGCTAACACACGTACACACAGAGTGTTTGTGTGATTCAATTGTCTACTGCTGACCAGCTGCTGCCAGAAGCTATTGTGTCACCAGACGTAATGATTGCATGGTGGTGTGTGTGCATGCCTGTGAGTGTGTGTGTGTGTGTGTGTGTGTGTGTGTGTGTGTGTGTGTGTGTGNGGGGAGGGGGAGAGGACATATAAAAGAGAGAAAATGGTTAAACAAGAACGTTTAGCTTTTTACTCCAGCTTCCCCAGTTTGAGTGCATATTTTATTCCCGGAAACAGAGCAGACTTTTTTTTGATGTTTTCATAGAAAAAAAAATCCCATCAAACATAAAACATGTCTGCTCTCAGATAGGACCTGTTCTAATGTTTAACTATTAATATAATTATATTCCTCTACATCTGCACTACAGTTTTCTACCTCTATTTTTAAATCCACAGTGTTTCATTTGATCAAACCTCAATCTGTTAACCTCTTTAGTGAACAGAGGTTCTTTAAAAACACAGTTTGGATTTATTTGAGGACAATAAAAGAACATTTTCACATCTTTTTTTTAATCAGAAACAAACTTCTTGGTTGAAAGAAAACAAATTTAAGTCCAATATTGGGAGAGGAATCTGTGCTGATTTCATTAATTTTGGGAGATTGGTGATTGACTGATGCTTCCATGTGAAGCCGTATTTATCCACCGATTTTTTTCTACCTCAGCAAATGAAAAAATAAAATCAGCCACTGTCCTTTTCTACTCTCTCATGAGAGAGGTTTGACTGTTAGTTAATAATAGTCACCCTACTGTTGCTAACTCACCAACTTTCTTGGTATATTTAGCAACATTTCAAACAGAAAAAAAATAGTATTGGCCAAAATCGGAATCGGCAGGTCAGGCTTTTTAAAAGATTGGTAATTGGTGATTGGTCAGGTCTATGACCTGACATGTGACCTTTATTCAGTATGTGTATTGTCTGCTTTGCCTGTTGCAGTTTAGTTGTTTATATGTCAACTTTTCTTTTTTATTTACCTTTTTATAACTAAATGTCTTGACGCTGGTCAAATTGTCCCATTAAACAAACAGCAATGAAAGCAGCCAATGATTATGAAACAAAATATTTATTGTGAAAAGTTTATTCAATGTACTGAAACAGAAAAAGGGGAAACATGTTTATAATGTTCCCTTCTAAGGCAGAATCAAGAGAAGAACCAGCAGCACAGATGAGCTGGCTCTGGATCAGACGGTCGCTCTGTTTGGTTTCTGGACTGTGGAAAGGTGGAGATCAGCATCAGAGTCACCATGGAAATGGTAATTAAATTACTGCTGTCATGGTTACCTCCAGAAAGCCTGGTTCAGCTTCCCGTTCCCTCGCTGCTCGCCGCCTCTCGATTTTCCTCCATTTTATTTTGATGCTTAAAACTTTCTCCAAACCTTCTTCACCAGAGAGACGCACGCTTCTGGTTGGCACTTTCTGTCAAACTTGTTAAACTCATTCAGTTATCCTCCCCTTAAAATACTGCTGGGCCAGTGACTGAGTGTTTTCTCCTGTATAAAGTTACTAATGGAGGCTGGTGCTGCCATGATGTCTGCACTCTGTTGCTCTCTCCTCTCTGGACTGGAGCTTTAGTTTCTTCTGTCTGCTGTCTCACTTCTCACATCCTTCCGCACTGTGATTGGTCGGTATAGGGGATTACTACAAACTCAATGACTTGATGCAGTTAGCCTGGCTGATGTCGTGTTGTATGTGAGATTAAAATTGATTTTCATGTCAATGAGTGAAATAAGGAATTTGACCTCCTGTGGGATTTGGTATTGAAATTGCTGTAAAATGAAAGGTTGGTGTTTGTTTGTTTGTAAGAGATCAATTCTCCTACTGTTCAAAGATTATAAAAATGAATTACTCCCTGTTTTAATTATTTGCAGAACCACATTTAACAGCAATGGCTGACACTGCTGATTGATGACATCATTGTGGAGGAATTCTGGCAGACGCTTAGCCCCGCCACAAACTTTACACCAGGTGGAGCTCTGGACTTTGAATAGACCACTACAGGGGTTAGATTAAGTTTGGGTTTTTTTTTTAGCCACTTTGTTGTAGATTTGGTTCTGTGTTGCTCACTCACCTGTTGATGACCCAGTTTGGTCAGTGCTGGAGTTTTCATACAGCTCTATTATGAGTTTTGAATATTTAAATGTTTAAACTAAATTGCAAAAATAATAATGATTAAAAATGTCTAAAATAAGAAAACTAATAACTGTCCCAAACAATTATTTATTTTAATCACACATTTTAGAGTAGCTACTGAAATATTCTATTCTTGTATTTAAAGTAAGCCTGGGACTTTCATTAATATTAAATTAATTTTTATTAATTAATTACAGGAAAAAGAAATATAGGCACTTAATGGCTGCATGGAAACCCATATGTCATCTGAACGAGTGTTTAGTTGAGTAAACATGAGATGTCCTAGTCTAAGTGAATGAAGCTCATGGTGATCTGCAGCACCCTGGGAGCCAGTTTCAGCTCCCAGGGTGAGTAGCTGAAACTAGCGAATACTTGAGAAATCCTCTGAGAAGATTTAGAGGTGCTCAATTTAAAAGTTCAAACTCCAGATATACCTCAATGTGCATCAATACGCACAGTTTAAGTTACCTGAGCGATACCGCAGAAATAACATTTACACTCTTCCTTATTTCTTCTCCTGGTGGTTCAGTCAGTCAGCAGTAGGGAAAATCAATGGTGCTTCTGGATTGGTTGCTCTGAAAATGGCAGCCAATAGCGTGTCTGCAGCAGCTTCCCAAGATGCATTTTCTTTTGAATATTGTTGGTGTGCTCTACGAAATGTGGAATTTACTCAAATCAGAACGGCTCTTTAATCCAGATGGGACTCGTTATTTGCTATAGGCAGAAAATAAATGTATAATTATGCGAGTGACCTAATTTATGCTGTAAATCTTGTAGTAGATAAAAAAATGAATTGAAATTTGAGTTTAAATTCTTCAGATTGGCACAAAGAGGCGCTACGTAGCTGTGATACAGCTACCCAAAGTTAGCTGGCCGGGTTAGTGTCTGGTAGAAAGTTTGGGGTTTTTCAGTCTCATCCTGGTCATTCTTGTTGTGTAAGATTTTCTCTGTCGCTGCTGTAAATGTGTCCTTGTGTGCAGCGCAGAAAGGGCAGCAGTGTGGTGCAGAGGTGGACACCGCTTACACAATTGCTGCGGTCTTTAATCTTGCGTTGACAGAAACAGAGTCTCATTCATAGTTGCCCCCCGCACACTGTATCAGTTTAGCATAAATTTCCCCCACGACAAACATGAACATGCATCTTGACGCACAGCAGTTCTCACATCGGAGTCCACAGCAGGCCTGAAGGATCCTTTAACACTTCTGTGTAAAAATTTGATATCTCGGTTAATCATGTTCATACCCTGCAAAAACACAAAATCTATACCAAGTAGTTTTGGTGTTGATTTTAGTGCAAATATCGGTAACACTTTATTTCACTTATAACAAGATATTTTTCCTATGTTATAAGTGATATAATCAGCTGGTGGACAAGAACTTTCTCATCAATATTAAGGAGTTACTTACTTAAAACAAGCTCTTATATCTTGCTGAAAAGTTACTTGAAAGTTGTTGTTTTTTTTCTTATTTCAAGTGTACTAAGATATTTCCACTAGGAAAAAGAACAAAAATACTTGGCAATATTTTTTGTTTTTGCAGTGTACAAAAACATAAGACATTATGAAATGAGTCATAAGAATGTTTCTCCCCTCTGTCGGACTGAAGTGACCCTCTGCCTGCTGGTTTTTACTGAATCATACATCAAGGTTTACATTCTGCAGTCAGCCACTAAGCGCGCACGTGTATATGTGTGTGTGTGTGTGTGCGTGTGCGTGTGTGTGTTTGTGTGTGTGTGTTTATGAATGCATGAGCCTAATTTTGTTGCTGCTTAATTAGAATACCATGTCTCAGTGCCCTGGGGTGATGTGTACCCCACATATGGCTCAGTAACTGCCGGACGTGGCCTGCATGCGGGTGAGTCTGGGCGTGTGGCGGTCGCCCCCACCGTCCTCCTCCTGTGTACAGTACATCGGGTCCGGTTATTGTCTGGCTTTCAAACCGTCCTCACGTCTTTCTCGTCTGTTTCCTCCATCTCTAATTTGCTCAGTCGTGAGAATCTAACCTCTAAGTTTTTTCATGTAAACACACAAATACGGAGTTTTCCTCAAATATCCACCTTGGATTTTTTTTTTTTTTTAAATAAATAATCATTTATAGTAATTGTTTGGCTGAAAGGCCTAGACCTTAGACAAAATACAAGGATTTTGTATTGGTGGGTTTTCCAGTATATTTTACTACCCCAGCAGGCCTGTCACGATAACAAATTTTGCTGAACGATAAATTGTCCCAGATGTTATCGCAGTAAATGATAATATTATCATTTAGAGCAACAAATGAGATTCTTGTATTGTAATGGTACAAATGGAGCATGTTTTCAGAGATCAATAAACTTTAAATTCTAATGAGCATTAACAACTGGAACTGGAAGACATTTTAAATATCCAAAATAAATAAAGGAACAGAAACAACAAATTAAATGATTTATGAAGTCTCTGGAAACAAAATTGTCCTTCAAAAAAGGGCCAGTTGAGACTAAAACACCAGACTGAAGACTTTTATCCTTCAGTTTTTGGTAGAAAGACAGAAAAGAGAAAAACGCTAAATCATTAATTAAAAATTAAAAGAAATGATTTAGTTTGTTTTAATTTTTCATATGATTCATTGATTTATTGCTTATTGGCCTGAACTCAAGTACACTTTTCTGTTTTCTTGTCAGTTGAAGATTTCCAAAAAACTGGAGTCCGTCTGGCCAGGAGTTGATGCCGATTGCTTTTCTGTGTATGTGTGCGTGTTTGTGTGTGTGCACCCGTGTGTACTTGAATGTCTTGAAGATGTCTTAAGGAAACAGCAAGAGGCTTAGGCCTTCCCATTGTTGTCAGCGCATCATTTCTAATGAGATGCGCTGTGTATTTGCATATCATGCCTGGCAGCAGTGACTGTGGAGAGATATTGATTCTGGAGTTTGGTTGTAGACAGAAGGGAGCTGAAAATGTTGGTTGAGGTCAGTAGGTCAAGCCTAGATACACACCCATCCACCCTCAGGGTTTTACACACACACACGCACACACACACACAGCTTCACAAACACATCCCTACTACTTTTGAAGTGTTTCAGTTCTTGCCAGTTCTAAAGATAGTTTGATGAAAACAGGTGTGTGTGTGTAAGTGTGTGTGTGTGTGTTGAGGAGTCTGAGACCCTGAAGGTCTGCAGTCCTTCCTCTAGCCTTCCTCTGGAGATGTTTCTTTTTTCTTTTTTTTTTTTTCCAGACATTTTTGCTGCGCAGTTTATTTTGTCTTGTTGGAGCTGGAAAATCTGCTTAGAAACCGAATACTGTAAAGAAACATACAGCATACATGAGCAAGGATATGCTGAAGGAATATTTAGGCACAAATCTTTCAATGTCACATCTAGAGAGAGTGATGCTAAGATTCAGCGCTGAGGATGAAGCAACATTTAGTAACCGTAACCGCATCTTTAACCTTATCCTTACTGTGCAATTATATAACCGTGGCTAAAAGAGACTCAAGTGTTCAGTTTGTCCCTCTGAGCTAATTTAGTGACATGATGGTAAAACATAGCAGATGGGGTGAGGAGCATGTTTTTACGATCAAATGAACTACAAATTCATAAAAAAAAAATTGTCCAATGTCTAAAATTCTATGTTTAAGTCCAAAGACATAACGTTTTTTTGGTTGTTTTTTTTACATTTTATATAAAAATGAAATTATGAAAATGATCAATAAATAGATTTTTTTTTTTTTTTTTTTTTTT
>NW_006800187.1:103827-115274 GCF_000485575.1 Poecilia formosa | reverse complement strand
TATATATATATAGTAAAAGAATTCAGAATAAGGACACGAGGAAAACAAAAAAATAAAAAATAAAAACAAAATTTACATTCTTAATAGGGGAATTAGGAACAGATTTGAAAATGGTTCAAATTGTGATAAAAGTAAAACTGTCTAAAGCTGTGAAAACAACATTTAAAATGATGTCTAAACTAGATAAGCTGTGAGTGCAGTGAAGATTAAGCTGCAGTGTTTTGCTTCTACCCTTTCAAGGTAAAAGCCTTACGAAAGCATTTCATTTATTAGTGACTTTTGCACCAGAGTCACATCGATCCAGTCTTGTTCACAGAAGCGCACACATCAATTTTGACACAGAGGCATCCTTGCTCATCTTTTTAAGCCATGTAGTCTGTAGTCTCTGCATAAACTCCCAGCAGCAGCTCAGGGTTTTATCCCAACGTTGAATGTTCAGGTGAGCTGTGTCAGGGATCAGAGTTCTAGTCTGTCTGCATTCTAGCATTGCTACTGTGTGGAATATACCAAAACTCAGAAAAATGAAACTGGTTCATATTTATTTTGGGACATAAAAGCAATTGTGAATACTTTTATTTTGGTGAAGATTATATCTAAATATGGATTATTACAACAATAGAAGTGTAGTGACGTGTAAATCACCTTGGGTGGCTCCTGTCAGAGGTAGCCGATGCTAACCTACATGTAGCTGCATCGATAGGTTCACAGGCTGGAAATACAAATGGCAGAAGCTTAAGAATCGAACCCTGTGGTACGCCACGTGACAACGATGAAGAGCGTATATAACCAAAGAAAGGTTCAATAAAACTAAAAAAAAGATGGCTTTGAATAATAATCAGTGAAAAACTAGATGTACTGAAACATACAGCACATAGGTTCTGAATGTAACATTCTAACTTGAATGTCTGACTTGAGATGGATATTAGAGGGAGAAAGCAGTGAGCAATCATATTATAATGATTTAATGTAGTGGATTCCTCTGGTGTGATGACCAAACAGCATGAAACTGAGACTTCCTTCAGTGAATGCATGGGTAACTCTGTGTGTGTGTGATTTCAGTGTATGTGCATGTGTTACATTAGCATTAATGCAGGATCGGTTTTCTCGCATAAGAAAAATTCTCTTTATGCATGAATGATGTGCATGTTTAAAGAAACCTTTTAGTACAAAATGCTATGCTATATGCGCGAGAATAAATGTGATTTTTTTTTCCTACACGTAATTTAATTTGATCTGAAAAAGTCGCTTCATTAAAGTATGCCTTGAATGGACTCCCTCTCCTTCCCAGTGTATTTGTGGAGTTGTTTACTCACAGATTTTCCTGTGGAACGTAACTCTAAAATACTTCACCTACACACAGATTTAGTTTTTTCTGTTCTTAAATGTTTGAAAGGAAATGCAGCTTGGGAAGCTGAAAAACATGCTGCTTGACACACCATTGGTAGTGCTGCCATTCATTTTTCTCGATGCTGATTGGCTGCATCTACAAGAGTGGAAAGAAGGAAGGCTGTGGTTGTTAGCTTCTGTGTTAGCCTGGTAGAAACCAGCCGCTTGTTCCATGCTTTCTTTCAAACAGGCCATCTGGATCCTCGGCTATTCAGAAGTAAGGGTGCATCAATTTATTGGAAAGGCAGATTATCGGCACAGATTTCCTTAATTTGGGGAGATTGGAGATTGGGCGATACTTGCATGTGAAACCGATCTTATCCTGTGATTTTATCTACCTCAGCAAAGGCCTAAAAATCAACCACTGTCCTCTTCTGCTCTTCCCTCAGAGGTTTGACTGTTAGCCCCGCCCACCAGGTCATGTCTGCATGTTTGCTGTTAACAATAGTCGTCCCACTGTTGCCAACTCAGCAACTTTCTTGCTATATTTGGCAACATTTCAGACAAAAAAAATTGGCATCGGCCAAAATCGAAATCAAAATTTAAAGATTGGTTGGGAAACTGCAATCAGTGTCTAAATTAGTTTGCCTGTGACTTTAAATGGCTCAATATTTGGAAGCATGGCCAACATGGACTGAATGGATTCTGTTCACTGATTGGCGCAATTGAAATTCAACCAGAGAAATCAAGCTCAATGGGAGAAATCCCAGGGAGATGAGAAGCGTGCGGAATTGCGCCGGAAGGCAATAACCAGGCTACATCTGTGGTACCAAGACCGTTTCTAATGTTTGTGCTAATGCATATTAACATATATTCGGTGTTTTAACTATTAAAACGTTATACGCATTTTATACATAGACACACACACACACACACACACACACACACACACACCTACACACACATGCCTACACTCATGCACACGCACACACTTCTTCCATACACCAGCTACATCCAGTGGAACAGTTCTACCTCTAGAGCTGTAAATAATGTCATTCACCATTATTTACATTTTTTGTATAGAACGACAAATGTGACAATCTCACTCTCAATTTTCAATGTTTCATCAGAGTTTGTGAATTAAGTGAAAACACAATTTTAATAAAAAAATTTTGCCCCCCTAATGAGAACAACCAATAGGATAATGACCCAACCAGCCATACAACCAGTTTACAATCCTAACTAATGAGCCTGCTGGCATCTTTTGAACAGTTTCCATAAAAACTCACCTTTCTGACTGGTGGAGACTAGCCAGAGGGCTGGGGTTGGTGGTGTAATGCCCACATTGTCCCCAATGTGCCAACTGTTATTTGCATGTGTGTATTCTGGAAAAGAGTCCTAAATATACCGTAGAAGATGCTGATTTTAAAAATTTTTTTATGATTGCATCACAAAGTTTTAGTTTCACTTTTGTATCTTCAACATTTTGGCTGGAACCGTTTACCGCCACATCTGACTTTCATGAACATGTAGTGCATTTGTCTATATTTTGTAATGTAAATGCATGTGTGTGTGTGTGTGTGTGTGTGCGTGTGCGTGCGTGTGTGATAGCAGTGGAGCGTGAGTCTGAGACGCATTAATAATGTATGAGGGGGAGTGGTGACGAAGAGGAGGCGGTGACAGATGGAGAATCAGTGTGTGAGTGTGTGTCGGAGAGAGAGTAACGTTCTGACAGACAGTGAGAGCTCAGAGAAAGGAAAAGGAATAGAGTGAGTTGTGGGGGGCAAAGGAAAACAGATTAAATGCTATAAAAGAAGACTTTTTCCTTCCTTTATTTCTGGAGCGTCTACTGCTGCTCTATCTCCCAGCTCTGGATTCAGCTGACAGCACCTCAAGTCTTTGTGTTTGCTCCTTTTTTTCCTGTTCTCTGTGTGCTGAAGGATTGACACACAAGGATCTACAAAGCGGTGACCAAGCACCTCTACGTGAAAGCTGCTCTGACAGAGGCTCTGAAACACGTGCAGACTGTGTGTGGTTCAGCGAAGCCCATGCAAGGATTATATACCACTTCACTCTGTAAGGTAATTGAGTTTGACAGTTTTCTCAAGAAAAATAATTTTAAAAAAATCACAAAAATAATAATAACTAACACAGCACTCAGCTCAGTTTGCATTATAAAATGCTGGTGTGCAGTTAGTTCTTTGTTCTTCGCTCTGCTGTTTGTAAAAACCACAGTCCGACTGGAATCAAACAGAGTGCACTCTATTCCCTCAGTTTCCATTTCTCACAACCTTTGTCCTCCTTTTCCACCACATCTTCCATCTCATCACTGTTTACCTGCCTGAAGCTGGAGAGGAAGTGACATGGGAAATCTCTGTTGCATCAAACTGGTTCTGGATGGTGTTGCTGTACTGTATGTCTTACTTTTTAAGGTTGTTTTTTTTTTCCCACTACCTTATTATAAACAATAATTCCTGTGTTATCTAATGTTTGTCTTTGTTATATTACGTCCTTACTTGGATTGCAGGATGTGGAATAGAGAGGAAGCAAAAAAAAAAAAACAAAACAAAAAAACTCCTGCCCATGCTGTGCCCAACACACACAGGTCATCAGTTATGATTGCTTTGATTCTGCCTGACAATTTATGCTTTTTCTGGCTTTGTTCCTCAGTTCCAGGTTTGTTTGTTTGTTTGTTTGTTTGTTTGTTTGTTTGTTTTTTTAAATCTTATTAGCTTGTCTTATTTTTAACCCACATATCGCAGGAAATCATAATTTTTAGGATCAGACTTTTTAAACATGTGCTCCTGAACCAGATTATATCTGATGCTTGTTTGAATCTGAGCTGTCATATTGACTTCATGTCATTCTGTGAGAGACACACAGTTTTGCACATCAGACAGTCGGATGTTAACGGTGGATGAAACGAGCATGACGGATGTTCTTACCTGGAGACATGAACCACGAAGAATAAATAAACAAATACATTAAAAAATAGTATTGAACAATGTCAATACTTATCTAAATTTCCAATTAAAAATCACTAATGAGATTAAAAATTAACAACAACAGCAAAAAGATGGAAATCAAGTTTACACTGAGGATTACACGGCCTGTTTACTACCTAACTATTGGTTATAGTGTGATCCTCTGTGGTTAGCTTGGTGGCTCTTGAAGTTACTGTGCTGCATGTCATTGAACTCCTGCTCTCCAGACGGATGCATCCAGTTCAGATCTGCTTCGCTTGCATATTTTGATACTCCCCATCCTCTCGGCGGAGACGCCGGATGTGCAGCGCTGCTAAGGTGTGATAACTAGATGCTGCACTAAGCCCGTTTGTTGGCCAGTTGGTTCAAACAACGCAAAGTTGCCACGTTTCAAACAAGCCTTTGTAGTTTCGAGGACTGAGCATCACGTGAACACCACTGGGTGCTTTGTGTAAAACTACACAGTCAAAACTTAACAGCAATAATTTATATTTATAAGGGGAAACAAAAATAGAAGTTCATTTTTGAAGGCATATTTTCTCCATGTTATTGATTTATTAATGGATGCCACAGTTTCAAACCAAATAGTTAATTAGCAAGCTAAATATTCAGTTTTTTTACAAAATATTTGACTCCAAGCTAAATGTTTAGTTAGGTTAGCGTCAGCTAGCTTAATATTATGTTAGCAACGAACACGATGCATATTTTGTTTGTAAACAAAATATTTATCTTTCTAACTAAATATTTAGTTGCTGAGTATTTAGTTTCGATGTGAACATTTAATTTGTAAGATCAACATTTAGCTTTCTTGCTGAATATTTAGTTTGAAACTGTGACATTTATATAAAAAAATATACATGACTTTGAAAAATTAACTCCCATATCTTTTCCACTTATGGGAGGCTAAAATACCCAAATTATTGCTGTTAATTTTTGCAAACAGCACCCCATAGAACATGGCTCAGCTCATTAGCTCATATGATGACATTAAGGCTCTGTTCATTTTCTGATAAAAATGTCTGAGCCCAGTTGAAAAGATTCATTCAGATCTTTCAGTGTGTGTTTGAAACAGGAATCAAAAGTCTCATTTCTCTCTCTAATATCATGTGTTGTTGTTGTTGTTGTTGTTGGTAGACATCTTTTCTCTTTTCACTTTATCACACCGGCCTCTCAGCGTTCAGGCCTGACTGCTTTTCAGTGATCAGCTGTTTATCACTCTGAGAACTACATCTGTTCCCCCCAGTGGTCTCCAGCAGGGAAACCTTGAGTGCTTTACTTTGACCTTTGACCTATTTGAGGTCATTAAGAGACGTCCTGTGTGACTCTTTCCTGATCAGACAGAATATTAATACATCTCAAACAATTTATGTAACTCTGTGTGTGTTTTTGAGGGGTCAGTTGGGCATTTGTGTGTGTGCGCGTGTGTGTGTGTGCGCATGTGTGTGCGTGACATTTCCCCTGGACAGCTGGACACATTTATCAGTTCTTATTAGCTTTCTCTCCTTACAGTGCCTGACAGAAAAGAATGAAAAAAAGACATCAACATATATGTATTAGCGTTCAGTTAAATGTTATTTGCAGAGCTATTTTCATACCAACAGAAAGTTCTCTTTACTGTTTAAAAACACACAGATAAACATGCAATCACACCAGGAATGATGAAATGAAGAAGAAAAGACAGAACAATTTAATTAAGGACATTAAATTATATGACATGAAAATGCTAAATAAAACAAAAAAATACTAAAACCTTTTTTGTACATAGCATAAAAACAAATGAAAAAAAATCCTTCTAAGATAACATCTAAAATAATGACAAGTGTACTCTAATCAAATGGATAGTAATAATAATAATAATAATTCAAATATGAAATTAAATGGAAATAATAAAATCTAAATGAATAAAAAGACTATGTATTAAAATCCAACCCAGGCTGAACCGAGAAGTTTCTCAAACGATCACCTCGGTCAGCAGCCAGGCATCAGGAAGGCTGCTCCCAAGGTGAGGAGCGTAATGAGAAAATGAAAATGACTAACAGAAGGCCTGAGGGGTCAGGTGGCCTGCAGGAGAGAAGCAAATCTGATGAATAGGGTGAACTAATAGCTTTAACAATTTTAAAAACCAATAAGCGTTCCATAAAAACAATTGGAAAAGCCACAGCTGGCCCTGCAAAGACTCACTCTCTGCTGTGATGCCAGATCGCTTCCTGATCTGCGTCAGAATTCTTGCAGCTACATTTTGAAGATGTGGTCTTCTCTGGAAGACTGAAGCATTAAACAGTATTAAAGCAATTATTTTCCAAGATTGTAACAGCAGATGCTAATGCCAATGGTTTGAGAGAGAACAGGCCAACCTATTGCAATGTTCTCTAGAAGACAAAGTACATTCTTTTCTGTCTTTGATTCCTCGCCGATGTTTGAAGATGTGCTGTCTGTTTCTCTCTCTGGGGGTTTGTGCCAATAACTAGAACCTTAGTTTGTTCTGTGTGAACTTATCTGAAATGTAATTACCTGAAATACAGGTAATTTGTGCATTAGTGTCTTTGTCAGCAGTACAGAGAGGTGTGTCATCAGCATAGCTGGAAAACTAAAGACTTTCTCTCCTTTTGGTCACCATGTGGAGGTTGCATGCGTTGCCTGAAATGTTTGAGACCTAAAATTGAACTTTTTTTTGGTATTTTGGAGTTTAAGGGAAAAGATTTCAAGGACCAGTTTCCTAAATGTACAAAGACGTTTCTGTGAGAAATGAGCTGAAGCACTTAAACAGCTCAAGAGAGTGCAGACTGTCTGAGTGTGTGTGGTATAATAGTTTAGTCAGCAGCACTATCAGTGGCTGCATGTCGTTCTTTTAACACTGATACTGAAGTTGTGTCATGATCCATATCGGACCATTCAGGTCTTTTGTGGAGCTGATTCTGCACTGTGGTTCAATTTGAGGCCAGAAATGTTTGGTGTTCAAAAGAGAGCTGAAATTATTAGAAACCCTGTACTTAAAAAGGCACGTTAGGACGAGTGTGAGTGTGTGTATTCTGAGAGGCTTCATTCGTCTGTGGGAGGATTACGGCATGAATGCGCGCGATGTGTTTTGTGTCACTGGGTCAGGTGTATGCAGTAGTGTTGTGATGTAGACAGGTGTTTGCTAAGTGTTTCAACACGGTGGATATTCTGTAGAAATGGCAGAAAACTGAATACACGCATACACGCACACGCACACACGCAAACGTTCTCATTGCGAAATACAGTCCTTCCTTTGTTTGGGAGCATTGTGGAGAGGAGGTTAATGCACCCAGAAAACTGAAAGAGAGAGAGAGGGGAACGCTAATGGACAGTGACGACGCTTTCACAGCAAATATTTGATAGCAAGAGGTCTCAGACATGAGCGTCCCATCCCCCTTCCTCTGCCTCCATCCACCCCCTCTCTCCATGGCCAAAGGGAAAAGATCAGAACAAATTATCCATCTGTGATGAGCCCACAAATGAACTGCTCTCAAATCGATGCCTCTGATGTTTGTCACGTTTTGATTGGTAGGAAAGGAAACACGTTGAAGTCTTCAGGTAAATAATTTCAACATCTACAAAGTTGTAGTACTGTGACATTTTAGGACAAAATGTAGCCCCTCTGTCAAGCAGTCGTTTCAAATCCTCTGAAGCAGTCTATTGGGTTTGATTTTGAACATGAAAGAGAGATCCTATCTTTGCCTGAAACCTTCCGACTCTTCTGATAATCACAAATCTTTACATTTATTCCCAGACCAAAGTTTAAAGGAACCCTGGTATGGTGACAAAGCATTAATCACAGTCATAAACCTCAGCTTTGTTGATGCTCTGGTACTGTTGGACCAAGTGCTAGTGGAACACCTGATGTACCAAGTCTGCTTTCACATCATCTGTGTGAGGAACAGGCTTCTTTTCTCAAACGTCCAGTCAGTTGCAGCAGATGGCTGCTAGTTCTGAGCCAGGTTCTGGTTCTGGTTCTGGTTCTGCTGGAGGTTTCCTCCTGTTAAAGGGGAGTTTTTCCTCTCCACTGTCGCTACGTGCAAATGCTTGGGATGAGGGACACAACGAAAGTGATTGTTCCTACATGTTTGTCCAGGAGGAGTGAATGCTGCAGGTCAGTGACTTGATGGAAACCTTTTAATCTACTTTGAATAATTCAATTGAACATATTTTACTGTTTGGTAACTAGGATCGATTGAAATGTATGTATGACCCTCGTTTAGGGTTAGTCATACTGGTAATGGTTATGGATAGGGTCAGATTGATGGAAAGTCCCTGCAAAGATAGACATATGTGTGTGTGTGTGTGTGTGTGTGTGTGTGTGTGTGTGTGTGTGTGTGTGTGTGTGTGTGTGTGAGATTGTGTATGCGCGTGCGTGTGTTTGTGTCCAACGAGCAGAGGATTAGCCTCATCGGCAGAATATTTAAACGACAGAAAGCGTGGATGCAGCAGGAACCCAGCGTCAGTTCTGAGGATCTTCTGGGAACATAATTAACAGTGAAGGTTTTAAATAATTTGATCCATATGGAAATTATCCCACTGATTATTGAGAAAGGTGTAAATAATTTCTGAAATGCCATCATTTAGTCACAGTGGAAATAAAAAAAATCATTGATTTTTTTTCTCCAAAATCGATCTTCTGGTTGCGTTGGTTTTGCAAAAAAAAAAAAACAAAAAAAAAAAAAACAAAAAAAACAATAATAATAAAATAAAAAAATACAAATAAATCATTCCGTTACATCCAGGCTCTAAAAGGCTCGGGTAGTTCAGGTCCAGCTGTGAACGAATCCTAAAAAAGTATATCAAATAAAATAAAAAAATACAAATAAATAAATAAATAAAAATCAATAAATTTATGTCAACATTTAAATTAAAGAATGCCCGAATAACAGATGTTTGCGTAGCCACAGTATTCACTTCCTAATTGCTGAGTGACTTTTAAAACAAAACTGTTAGTTTTCACTTAAGAAACAAGAAAATGTTTTTATAAAGTCTTTATCACTCTATGATCATTAGCTACACCCACAGATTTGCTCTCACAGTCAATTCAAGAGAGGGTTGAACCGCTCCAGAACATTTGTGTTACCTTCAGTTAGAAGAAACATTTTGGTCAAATGAAAAGACACTAAATCTGCCAGAGGTGTGAATATTTTAAGCATCAAACACTTTTCATTCATATTTTTTTTAACATTTTCTTTTAAAATAAAACAAAGCATGTTTGCTGTGTCATAATATAGATTTTTCTGCAAGAAGTGAAGATAAATTAAGTTGTACAATTTAACATTGTGATATGTGGAGTTTGTTGTGCAGATGTAAGTGTCACGATGTGTGGCAGTTATAGTGAATCCATAGGCGTCAAGTGAACTTTGAAGATTTAATGAAAATGATGAAAATACAAATGTTCACTTTCAAAAACCACAGGGACAAAACAAAAAGTAAACCACAACGAAAAAAGCCAACAAGGAAACACAGGGGTACATGGGGTAAAACGGAGAAGTAACAGAAGGAACCAGCGAGGAGTGACCGAGAAAGAAGTGCTTAAGTACTGGGAAGTTGAATGCTGAAACAATGGACCTGGGTTGATTAGCTAATGTGTTGCAGGTGTGAGGGCAAAAGGCAGACTGAATAGAGAGAGAAAGAGAGAGAGAGAGAGAGAGAGAGAGGGAGGGAAGGAAAGAGAGAGAAAGTAGGTAAAAATAGGCACAAGAGGTAAACATCATAAACTAGAATCACTAAGCAAGAACTGAACTAAAGAAAAACAGGAACAAGCCTGATCTAACCAAAATAAGAAACTAACACAAACTAATAATGAAATTAGAATCAAATCAAACCATAAAACAACCAAAGATCCTAACAAATGGGCTGAGATCCTACTGTACCTGATAAAGACCAGCTCTAGCAGCACATGCTTGTGGCTCTTCTCAGTATGTGTCATAATTTCCTCCTGACCCCAGTCTAAATGAGCTATTTAAGCACTTACTTGCTCCAGCGGTTTCTTCCACTGAGTGACTGTCTCGATTGTTTCAGCTCCAGGCTCAGCTTGCCATTGGCTGTTGTGTCACTCACTCGTAAAGGGTTTCCTTAAACTACTGACTAGCCCGGCCTCACGCCGCTGACTGCTGGGTCTCTGCTTGTTTACATGTAAAGTGACCAATAAATTAATAACCAAGTTAAATTATTTATTAATAATTTACCCAAAATGTCATTCTTTCAAAGGAATTGTTTTTATATCTATTTGACTCATTCTACGTGTTTTTAATAGATTTAGGAATCAGCATCTAAATTTTAAACTTTAAAATATGATCACATCCATATTTATTATTAATTAATTTGATTGCCAGCCAAATCTTCCTGTTATTGTCAGTCATTGTTCCACTAATTTAACTAATTTCAGCACCTGTAGGAGTGTGCTCGTCTGTGCAATGTGATTACAAAGCAACATGCAGCTTTATATATCCTATTTTATTTTATTAAATATTCTATATCAATTTTTGTAACCTGTCAAGGTGCTGCAGATAATCTGGTGCAGCGCATTGAATGGTGACATTGGTATTTGAGCTGTACATTGTCCCTTTCTAAAGAAAGTTTAAATCCAATTATTTACTGGTACAAATGCACACAATGCCTTTCCCAGCCAGATATCATCATGTGACAACAGAGAAATCTGTGATCAAACTCATAACTGTCAGATTCCAAGACAACTTCTCTACCCACCGAGCCATGGTTTCTATCCACAGCTAAATTCATTTGGTAAAAAAAGTGAGCAATGCAACTTTTTAAAGGTTCACCGTTTTCCTCAAATGTAACTTGCTTGTTGCGGGAATGAAAAACTAAATATTTGACATTGATCCGAGGCCGTCTGAGATTTTGAACATAAAGGGAAGATGAGATAAGAGATGTGTCGTATCGTTCTACATAATGAATGAACAGAGAGCGCGTTTTCCATTAACTGTGTCCCTATTGGTGAGCAGACGTGTTAATGCACATAATGTTATTTTGAGAGAAGAAGGTAGAAAATGAAATTTGGTAATGGTGTAATTATGGCAGACAAATTGGGAATGACAAGCATTTGTGTGTGTGTGTGTGTGTGTGTGTGTGTGTGTGTGTGTGTGTGTGTGTGTGTGTGTGTGTCTCTTTAGG
>NW_006800187.1:93434-103817 GCF_000485575.1 Poecilia formosa | reverse complement strand
GTGTGTGTGTGTGTGTGTGTGTGTGTGTGTGTGTGTGTGTGTGTGTGTGTGTGTGTGTGTGTCTCTTTAGGACAGCCCAGAAAATCACAGAATGGCTTTTATTGTTTTAGCCTCCAGGGAGACGATCCAGAGCTGCCAACTGAGGCCCAGTTGACGTGATTTTAGATCCGCACACAAGTACACAAAGGGAAGAAGCTAAAACAAGACATTTCTGTAATATTGCTCTCATTTGCAAATAGGGCCCCCCTTTTAAAGAAGAGGATTAGGGCCACTTAAAAAAATTCACAAAAAAAAAAAAAATCAGAATTCTGAGATTAAAGTCAGAGTTTTTTTTCTCAGTGGCTTTAAGCTCTTCCCTTTTCTTTTAAAGTTACTTTTGATAAATATATCACAAATATCACAGCTCTGAGTTAAACTCTACCTCTACCCTGACAGGTCTTGTCCCAGCTATTTTTTGCCCAAAAAAAGAATACAAATACAAAGATTGTGAATTTTCTTATTACTAACCATAAACAAAAATGTTTTTCAGCTTGCTCGCATGTTTTGTTTTGCTGAAAATTCTTCAAAAATCGTGCTGCCAAATTTCACGTGAGCACAAGAGAACAGTGTGAATACACCGTTCAATATCTGTCACACCTCGGCATGCTGAAACATGACCGTTTGTTTTCTATGTTGAAACTGGTTTCAGTTTTGTGCTATAAATCCACGTTGAACAAAGTGGCTCATTAGTTGCTGCTATCCTGCAAATCGGTTTACAGTTACTTCATTCAGTCCTATTATAATAGCCACTATGTAATAAACGACCAAGGATAATGATCTCTTCTAGCTCATTCCTGTCAGATTTGTCGTCATAAAGGACAGAGTTCAGAAGCATGCGGTAAACACTGCCTCCGCTCTGGGGAACACAAACATGTTGGTTTTGATAGCATGTATTGGTTACAAAAATGTTGATGTAATAATAAAGTGTGCAAACAGAAAGATTTACAGAACACAAGTTTTTCTGCTGAAAATTTATCTCATCAGCCAAATTAATATTCAGAATGACAACAAATAAGAAGATACCAATCTGGGCCAGTGGATAGCCGCCTATTCAGCTGCTCTGTCAGCTTAATCTTGATGTGGCACACGCACACACACCTGTTTCCATAGCAAGTTATGTTATGGAAACATAACCTGCTGATATATTTCCAAACATATTAAAACGTATTAAAAACATCGTACTTGCCCCCAATCTATCTGGGGTACCCCGGCAATAGATTTCTGTGTAGCTCTTTAGATGCAGTTGAGCTGTTTCTCCTGTTATGCTGCCCCCTGCAGGCAGCTTTAAGCTAATTTATGGCTACTTCTGTTTCCCAGGCATGTATTTGACTAATCATTAGGTGATTTTCTGACACACCTAATAATTTTACTGTTTAAGCTGTTGGATTATGGAGTTTAGCAACAAACATATTGTATGTTAATGTTTATTTACATCCTATAGAAGTTTTTCCTTTTGATTTTACTATGATGACTGTGATTGGAATTTCCTTGAATATGAAAAACAGTGAATGTTTACAATTACTTCATTCCAGTGCATTTCCTTTTTAAAGTTTTCTATCTCCACAGAAATACATTTGCTTTCATATATGCCTGAACATAATGAGGCCTAAGAGTTTTCATATTACATTACTACAGTATATTTCATAACCCCATTTTTGTGTATTTGTGTTGGATATTTTTCTGCAGTGAGATGCCACCAAGGTGCAAGAAGCAACAACATAAATAGCAGAGAGCTTCTCCAAATGCTCAAGATACAGTTGTGAAGAGTTTCCACCTCCGAGTCACAACAGCAGGATTTAAAGCCCTGGGAATGAAAAGCTAAGGTAACTTGGGTGCTTCCACAAACTTATGCTTTTGTGAGACACTTTGATCGAGTCATTACAACCTGACCCTAAAGGTTTAATCTCTTATATTTGATGTAGTTTTGTTTTTGTTTAGTTTTTTTCTTGTGAGACATTGCTGTCAAGCAAAAATTTGAATCACGCGCGGATATCTTCGTTGTGTTCTACGATTTGTTAAGGCTACCACTAACCAGCGGCTTGCTAGCTAGCCAGCTAACTAGTTTAAGTGCAAATTTATTGCCGGTTGGCTGGACAGCGCTCGTCTTCAACCACTGGCTCACTTCTCTTGCCATTCCATGAGATTCTACATTCATTCGGTTATAAGAAGCTTGCCATTGTAGGGGTTAAGGCTGTAGAGAGACAAATGCAGCCCAAAGCTGCTGTCAATAGCCACGGAAATGTCACAGCTTTAATCTGTTGGTGTGGCTAACGCTCCCCAGCTTTAGCTTTAGCTCCTAGGTCTTCTATCACTGACCTAGGAGCAGCATTTGGTGAGACTCAAACTCTGACCGGCGGAGGCTTAGTGGATACTAAACATAGTGGTCAAGCACCAGTCTGACTTTTTGATGAATTTTATTTCAACAAAGTTGTTACTACGAAGGGAAATGCATCTAAGAAGGAGGAAGAGAGGGAAAGGAGTAGAACATGGAATGAAAAGAATTATGACTAATATCTAATACAAAAGAAAGAATGTGATAAGATGTAATTAATCTTGAGTGTTGCAGATTTTTTTGCCCACACAGAAATGAGATCTGGATCTCAGTGAGTTTTTGGCAAAAGGAAATTAAATAAATAGCTAAGTAAATAAGAATCTCACAAGTAATGGCATTTCTTCCTCAATTTTCCATGCTTACAAATGTATACATAAAATTGGATTTTTTTTTGTACATCCCTGTCATGAAACACGTCTTAAATTTCATAAAATGTGGTCTTAAAATATCTTAAAAGCCTTTTGTCAGTGTTTTAATTGTGTGATATTGGCACTAGGGATCACATGATGAAATCTGCTTGAACTGACCTTTTGCAAGAGATTTCTCAAATTTAAGTACAGGAGCTGGTTACCACTGGTTTATTTTCTTTCATAGACCTCACTTCCTTGTCTGTACTTCTCTTACCATAAACTTCTCTAGTCTGAATGAAGGGCACTGCAAAAAAAATAAAAAAACCCCCCCAAAAATATGTTTTTTTCCCCTGGTGTTTCAGCACAAAAGGGCCATTTTTATGCCAGGTCTCTTTTGGATGCAAGGTTCATGTTTATTCATTCACCCTTTAAAATAAGTCACTTGGGAGCTTACATGGCATTCTGATTGAATTTCATACCCTGTGTTTGACTTTACAATCAGGCGTTTTTTTAATCTCGAGTTTGAATGCGAAATAGAAGCATGGGTTTCATATAAACAAGAGGAGGTTGTCCGCCATAGAATTAATTCCTAAATCCCGTACATAATGCAAGCACATGCATGATCAAAAACACTTTATGCAGTTCTTGACCTGACTGAAGAGTGAGACACATCACATCTCACATGCCATGAATTTTGTATCGCTAATCCATATCTCTAGCCTCATTCTGCTGCTATGCTTAGTCTCCCCCTTACCACCTTCTCCTCATCCTCATCTTCACCCCTTCCTACCCCTCCCTTCGACGCCTTTGTTCCCTCGCCTACCTTCTTCATCCATCCTTTGCCTCGTGGGGCTGTTGCTAAGGAGCCCTGGCAACCACAGGGTTGTCTGGGCAAGAGGGAGAGGTGAAAAAAGACAGCTGCAAAAAGAAGAGGGATGAAGGTACAGGGGGTGGGGGGCTGTGATAAGGATGAATGGTAGGAAGAGAAACACAAAGTGAAACCCAGATGTGCTATCGGGGCTTGTGGTACACTTTCATTGTCAACAGTGGATGATGAAGGCCTACAGGGTGGATGGGTGAGAGGAGAAAAAAATGAGTGGCAGAGAAAACAAGGTTAAGGAAGCCGGGACCAAAAAGGATAAAATGAATTGCATAAAAGATGGAGCAGTGAAATAAGTCTAGCAGAGAATAAAGAAAAACCAGTCAGCAAACAACAGGTTGTAGCTTTTTTTTATGAACTGGCCTAGAATGGGAATCTCATTCTGTCCCGTGTCTTTAAGGATGCTTTAGATGAGGTAATCGTGTGGTTAACGTGTGTCTATTTTTATCTGTATTTCCAACCTTTTGCTGGTCTCCAGTTCATACTCTCATCAATACCACAGAACAAATAGACCACCAATACTCTCCTACATTCTATAGTTTGGCCCACCTAATGTTATCCTCTAAGGAAAGTACACCCTGTCTTCTTGTGCCTTTGATTCTAAAACCTGGAACCCAACTCAACCCCCCACCTTAGCGTTCCTCAGACCCACAAGTCGGTTCCTAGTCAGACAACATTCTCAACACTCAACCAGAATACAAGTTAATCCACACCAGAGTTGTCCAATGGACCTATCTCTCCAACTGACCCATGTCTCCAATGGACCTATGTCTCCAATGGACCTATGTCTCCAATGGATCTATGTCTCCAATGGACCCATGTCTCCAATGGATCTATGTTTCCAATGGACCTATATCTCCAGTGAGCCTGTCTCCAATGGACCTATCTCTCCAACTGACCCATGTCTCCAATGGACCTATGTCTCCAATGGACCTCTGTCTCCAATGAACCTATGTCTCCAGTGGATCTATGTTTCCAATGGACCCATATCTCCATCAACCTAACCAGCCATCTGTTTGAAGCTCCCTCCTGTCATGCAGCTCTATCTCATGTTCCACTTGTCTTTCCATGTGTCTTTTGTGACATCTCAAGATCCTCAGCCTCCCTTTCATGCTGACTGCATCTCTGCTACAAAGTAAGAAAAATAAACCTCTCTTTACTTGCCCATCTGAAGCCATTAAACACCATTAGATTCTCCTCTAATTCTCCTTTCCCCAGTCGCTGCATTGATCGTCAGTCACATATTTGGGTCATAAAAGTAAATCAACAAAACATGACAACCTGACGCCTACACCCCCATAACCCACCTGCCCAGAACCCTCAACGTACCGTGGGCTGTTTGCTTTGTTCAACTAAATCATGTCCACTGACACTGAAGGAGTTCCTCCTCAGTACTCCATCACAAGTGTCTATTGAAAAATAATAAAACTGAGAGGTGAACAACAATCTCTATAAATCGTCCATTGACTGTGACTCTATTAACCTTGAGTTGTAAAGGAGCAATAGACTTCTTCTATTGTTTGCAGACAGAATTGTCAAACTCAGTCAATGCCTCCCACCCACACCGTCAAGAGATAGGGCAGCAGAATGGAGCAGACACTGCAAAATCAGGCCAGTGAAACATTAATTATAAGATCAAGGCTAAGATGTTTGGTTTAAGCTGCAGCGAAGGTTGTTTGGTGTACAGATCAGTATTCATATGAGCAGTTGGTGCTTAGGAAAGGCAAAGAAGATCCTGGAAAATTATAAACATAGATGTTTAGTATGTCGCACACTATAGACCGAATAGGTATATGAAAGCGATAGTGTTGAATTGCGTCAATTGCATCTTTTAATATGTTTATTCTGTCAATTGGTGTTTTTGTTTTTGGTTTTTTTCTTAACTTGGAATGTGAAGTGGCCACACACTCGCTATGTTTCCATCCAACTGTCTTGAGACTTCAGAGAAAACTTTCAAAATGTCAGAAAAAAATTAAAAGAAAATGTGAGTTAGGTGTTTTACTGATTTATCTTTTTTTTCCAAAATCTCTTTCTCTTTTTTATTCAATGTCACATGCTGTTTTTATTTTGTTTTTTAATTATGTAAAGCACTTTGAAATGCTTTGCTGCTGAATTGTGCTATACAAATGAAATTTGATTGATTGATTTAAAGCAAATCAGCCAGGCTACATGAGGCATAATGTCATATGTGAGTAAAAAACAGGAAGTAGAAGTTGCAAACTAGCATGGACCACACATCTCAGAGTCCTTCTTCTGCAAACTGGAGGTTTGGACTTTAGTGCTTTCATTTTTTCTTTTGGAGAAGCTGAAAGCCACATCATGTGAATGTGAACATGTTTATGTGAAATTGAGGAAGTTATTTTGAATTTTGCTGTTTCCATCAACCTCTCCCAATGCGATACTTCAAAATGTACATAAAAAAACATTCATGGAAACATGACTACTGATGTGAGTTATCTTATCTTGTCTCGTCTCGTCTTGCCTTACCTTTTCTCTTCTTTTTTTTTCTATTTTTATTTTAAATTTTCACCTTTTCTTTCTCAGGTAATATCACAGAGGCTACAGTCTAATGAAGGGATTCTCAAATCTGGTTGCTTATGAACCTAAAATATTAATTTGAATGGAAAAATGTAGCCTTTCTCCACAGATGGCCAAAAAGCAAAAGTTTATGACTTAAAATCTGACATTCAAAGGTAGCAGAAAATAAGAACAGTAGTGTGTTAAAGTGTTACAATATTAAGGTCTTTGAAATTTGCCTTCCATCTATGTTTCTGTGTTGATCATTTTTCTTGTTAATTAGCTTAGCTTTTTAGATTTTTCCTTGGTAGTTAACTTATTCCCATTGCTTTTGTTTTGGACTTGTTTCTATAGATTAGAGTTTCTTCCTGTTTATTGCTTGTGTTAGTTTCAGGTTTTTCTTATTATCTATGGTGTCCCCGTGTTTCCGCTTGGTTTCTTTCTCCCTTCCTCAGCCCGTCAGCCTGCTTCCCTGCCCAGATGTTTTCCATCTCCTAATTTCCCTCGGCTGTCCCCTGTCCTCTTCCTCCTTCCTCAGTGCATATCCAGTATTTTGGTTTCATCATTCTCCTCTGACTGTTTTCGTTGCGATCTGTTTGTCTCTGTTGTTCCCTGTGTTTTACCTCTATGTTCTCAATGTCAGTTTCCTTTGTTCTTTTTTAAAAATTGAAGTCATACTTTCTGCACTTGGGTCTTCTTTAACTACCCAATATGACATTGAGGAGATTTCACTAGGATGACTGAAGCCTATTTCATGTTGATCACGCTCTCTCCTTAATAAAGTGCCATCCTGTAAAATCAGGACAGTAAAAGAACTTCCCTCATACCAGCCCTGTTACTACATGTCTAGCCGAGTTCATCAGTTTCCCTCTGGTACATGCAGTGCAATCAGAGTGGAGTTTGAAGCATGGCGTCTGTCAACTGTCTTTGATTTCTTCTACAAATATTCACTCCCCCCTCATCCCCCCAAAAACCTGACTTTTAGGGGGAATTATGCCCCTGTAATCATCTGAAGTTGATTGACAAGTGGGGTGTAGATGAACTGTTCCTTTATGTTCTTTAGATGATCTGTAGGATGATTTTTTTCTGTTTGTTTGTGTTTCCTGCTCTCTTTTCTTGCTGTTTCTGGAGAATACATCGACTGAAACGATTCGCCTCTCAGCTGCATCTCCATGTTTCCCTCATGTTCCCTAATTTTCTGCTCACACTTGCTCTTGCTTTTGATCAAAACTAGGTCATTCTGCAACAGTGAGCTACGGCTCTTCCCAAGCATGACATCCAGATACACACATTTATCGCCTGGCAACCGTGCATTCACCCCGCACCCACTGGTTCTTCTTCTCTTCATGTCCTCCATCCGACTGTCCCTGGAGGTTACGCGGGGTGCCGAGGGTTAGGCTGAAATACGACGCCACTTTGTTTTGTCCCTCTTCTGTGTAGTGGACATGGGAGTTGACATGGATCTTTTAGGGGAAAGTGGCTGTAATGACACACATGGGAGGTTAATTATTTATGGTATGTCTGTTAATGTAACGCAAAAATGGATTAGTAATACTTCCTGAAACACTTAACCCACATTTTGTAGCATTAAGACTTTGCCTACAATGTAATGATTTACATAGATGCTGATTTCTAGAACGTACAGTGAGTTTAAAATGTTGTCATAACACCTTAGATTTTCAAAGATTTTCAAATATAGTAAAAATGAATTCAGTTATTAATGAGTGATGAAATATTTGGTCCTTTATCTTACACGCCAACTCGCATCACGCAACATCCCGTAAACGTCAGGGTTTTGTTCCAGCAGTAAGAGCCTCTTTCATCCACCTAGCCCCAGACCAGAACTGTGTCTCCTCGTGTTCCTCTGTTCATTTTATGCTGTTCTGAAATAAAACCGTTTTCTTCTGTTCCTCATGGTTTACTCAGTAACATTTACTCCTGTTCCTTTCTGTCTTCACTGCCATTCGTCCTGATGTTTGGATGTCTGCTCTGCTTGGTCTGTGGGTTTTCTTTTTTAAAATCATCTCAATACCTTTTGAAGGATGATGAGCTCACACAACAAACACACATACATGTCTACCCCACATTTTAGTGTGGAGCACTATGATGTCTGGTACCTTTGCAGGCTCTTTATCTGTTGTGGAAAAAAAACACGTCACACCTCGAATTTCCAAGGTAAATTTGGAAGGAAATATGTTCCTAGATAAGAACCAGCTGCTTGTTCTACGCTTTGGTTCATCCAGAGGGTCTGGACTCTTGGCTACTGAGAAACGTTTGCTTTCTGGAGGCATGAACTGTTATGTTCTAAATTTTACCCACCATTTGTTTTTACATTTGTTCGTGACGTACACAATGCGCCAGATCAATGCTGTGAAGCTTACGGGAAACAACCACTCTCCTCTACGAAGAGAGAAGAGCCGAGGAGGCTGTTAATGTAAAATCAATACTTGGCAGCGTGGCCGACATGGACTGGGCGACTTCATTCACTTCCTCCACTGGCATTGTTTAAACTACAGCGAGACTACAATTCTAAAACAGCGCAGAAAATCGACGTCTTCGTTTACGACTTCTCCGTCTGTTCGCTGATCGGCCCAGTAGAATTCTACTCTTTCTTGTGTTGGGTTCTGGCCTCCGTCTGGCTCATAATGAGCCTGGTTCTGCTGGCTCATTTTGAGATTTCGTTTTGAGTTGTTCCTTTTGACGGTTGCCACATGCTTGCTCTGGATGAGGAATTGCACAGCAGATCTTTGATCCATCCTGAGAATCTGTGACAGTGTGCCAGAATTTGATTTTTTACATTTTTAATCGAGGACAAAGAAATGTCAGTGTTCTTTATTGCATCCAGCAGGTCTAAATACTAGATGCAGCTGTTGGTCAAGGTCCAATAGTAGAACTCCTGGCCTTGTAAGAACGGAGTTACATTGTGAAGTGATCCTGCGACTTGCACAGTGACTCTTTGAATGACAGGAGTTACGACATCATTTAACTGCCTTTTGGTTCATTAATATATCTTTGAATTTGGACTGAATTGATGTTATTTTGGATCTGCTCATTTTGCTGTGAACTTGACCGGACTGAAGCCATCATTTGCCCTGTATGAATAAACCGATAAACCAAACTGATTATTCACGCTGATGATATGTACAAGATAAAAATGTAAAATGTGATAAAATTCTTAATTTTACTGACAAACATTCGAAACAAATCGTTGGCTTAGGTTTCAGGTTTAACTTGTGACTGCAAAAGTGGAAAATGGAGAGTTAATCCATGTTTTGCCATGTCACATGCTTTTTTTAGGAAGCCAAACATTGTTATTCAGATCTTCATGTTTTTTTTTGATGTGACGCTGCTGCTGGGTACAGGCTGGGTTCTGTTCAAACACTATGGAAGTGCTGCTGGGTGAGCTGCCAGCCTGCAGCCTGTGACCATGGCAGCCACTCTCCTCAGATATGGGTCATTTACGGCAAAGCTAAAAGATGAATCACAACTTATTTGCATTAATTGCAAACAGAGCAGAGAAGAGGTAGCGATGCCGCAAGATATTATCAGGATGTTTGAAGGAAAACAAATCGTGCAGCAGAAAGGCAGAGGTCGTCAGGGGCAACCTAAGACTGGTTTCTGGGTTTTTTTAGGACTGGCGGGATGCAAACTGTACTTTGACCCAGTTCTCATCTTCCAGGCTGCTGGTTATCGCCCTCTCTGATCTGAAATCAGACATAATATAAATGTACCTACTGGACTTTTAGAACTTCTTCTTAGTAACGATGACAGCTGACTCATTAAAAGGCGTTATTGGGAGATGAAAATGACTGAGCAACACCACCTAAGAGAAGTTCACCAAGGTGAAATGATGCTGCCTTTGACTCCAGGAGGACATGTATGGAACATCTGGGGTAAAAAAATGTTAACTGGGTTAAGTGTGTTGCCAGAGGCCACAGCAGCAGTCTGTCCTACTTGAGGTTAGAGTCAGAATACACCAGAGCAGCTAATTTTATGCCCAACATCAGGAAGCTTACTTCTTAAGTTAGTTAAATTCAATTTTTCTTTTCATTCATTTATAGATTATTTATGGATTAACATATTTGCATGTGTATGCTTGTTATTTTATTTATTAATTTATATTCAGTCATATTTGATATCACTTACATCACTCTTAGGTACACACACAAAAACAAAAACACATACCCACACAAACACACAAACACACACACACGCGCGCCCACACACACACACACACACACACACACACACACACACACACACAC
>NW_006800187.1:86504-93424 GCF_000485575.1 Poecilia formosa | reverse complement strand
ACACACACACACACACACACACACACACACACACACACACACACACACACACACACACACACAATACATTTTATCGCTTATGGTTATATTTTTATGACTAACATTTAGCACCTTAGATGCAGTAGCTTGTCAACTAAGAAGAAGTTTTCTCTTGGGGATCAATAGAGTATATTCTATTCTATTGAAAAAAAATAAAAACAAAAACAAATATTTATCGTTTTTTTTTTCTTTTTTTTTGCATTTATGGAGCAGAGTGTGTTGGGTGCATGTACTCAGACACACAGCTTGTCTTCTGTTCATTGCAGATGTGGAGCGAACAATGAAGGAACCTCCCTGAAAAACACAGTCAGTTGCAACAGTTTTTGGAGAAAGAAACTCTTTAATTCTTTTCTTTCCCTACATTTCCATAGAGGGGTCTACCTGCAGGTAGACCTCGCGTCGGGTGTGTTGTGTATATTTTCGGAGGAGTGAGTAAATAAGGACCCAGAAAGAGGCAAAGGTGATCCTGAGGGGAGCAGCAGCTGCTGCTGCACAGACCGGCTCTTTATGGTGCAGCCGCACTGTTCAGATGAAGTTTCCACTCTGCTGCAGACAGTCCTGAGGCGTGAACGCTTTAGCGTGTCTGCTGCTTTCATTGTTTGCCGTACTGTATTTTTCTGCTTCTTTCCATTCTGATCATTTTAAGCAGGCTGGCGTTTCTCCCTCAGAGTTCAGTTCTTTCTGAACCTGCTTCAGTCACTAAATGTCCGAATTAGTGTGATCCATACCGTGCCCTTCTTGATTTAAATATTATTTGTGTTCAGATTTCTTCTGTAAGGATGATCTAATGTAATCTAACAATTTCCTGGTTGTGTTTTTTTCCCCCAAAAACAATGGATGTATTGTTAATTCATATGTATTTTCTTTATTTCTCTACAGGTCTGTGAGGGAAGTTGCCAGAGTGGAAGGAAATATAACAGCAGCCAATGTGAGTCAGTGTAACAGCGCACACAGCATTTAGAAAGCAAGAGTCCGTCATGATTAACCTGGGACACACACCTGCTGTCTGAAGTATGTGTTTGTTTGACAGGGACAGTCTAGGAAACACTTTACACCAGAACGCTTCTGGATCTGTCCGTCTCTCACGGTCAGTTTAACAGGAGGGAATAAAACACAGCCCAGTCCAAACATTTTACCACCGTAAACAGAGTCGCCAAGTCAGAAATGTGGTTTTATTATATTTTTATTTGACTGAAAATCCAACAGTAATTAAGATAAAACATAAAAAAAATAAATATGACAAACATGCATGCCCTGAAATGATAAGCCACTATTTGTTTACTTAGCATTTCATATTTCTGTATAAAATTGTGATTTGTCTGATTAATTAACAATTCATAAAAATCACTAACAAACAGAAATAAAGACTTATGAAATGAATCTATATTTGTTTAACTTGGTGAACTGAGTCCCTGGAATGTTTCTGATTTTTATTGAATGAACTTTTCTGTAATATTCTCATGTACTGAATGTGACTGTATGAGTACTGCTAATCAACATCTGAGAAAAATGAAGGAAAAATTACTACTACGATTATACTAAACTAAAACCCAAACATGATACTTGCTTCACTTTATGAGCAATTATATTGTTGTCAAATATGACTTTTTAAGAAACTATGGCGCCTTTGATAGCCCTTATGAATTTGGATACATGACATGTTCATCCTGCCTCGTCTCTTCCTGGGAATGCGGCCTGATCCCATTCGTAGCAGCTCATCCTCTCCTCTCCTGTTTTCTAAGCACTTTTCTCTGGAGAGCCACAGAGCAACCGAGCTGCGAATGTAGGCCAGACCTGAAAGACAGTCTCATGCTCACCTCTCCATGACCTATTTACAATACCATAGCACACTTTGCTGCACTATCTTGATCTTTCTAAAAACCTTTTGCATTCGTGTCTCCCCTCCAGAGCTGTCAGAGGAACTGTCTGACCAATCAGCAGAGGGCAGGATTGCATGCGACCAGTTGGAAGGAGAGAAATGTTGGGAAAGGTTGGGCATGCAGCCCTGACGTTGCTGTCATTACTGCTGCTGTGGCAGGAAGCGGCAGCCATCGAAGTTCCTCTAGATCGTAAGTCACTCAACAAACTGAAAAGTGTAAACACTGCCCAATTACAAAAAAAAATAATTTACATGAAAACATACTGGTTTGTTTTTTTTATCAACTCTGACACAAAAACAAGCCAGCTGTTTTTTGTTTTTAGAAGTGAATCACATTTCATAAGACACAGCTAGAGCCGGAACAGAGAGGCGGAGAACAAAAAGCTATGTGTTCTCTTTACGCAGCCGGACTCTGGGTTCCTGAACACATCATGGTTTCTGCAAAACCTCTTCAATAATGATGCGTGCATATGCCGTTATAAAATACATGATATGACCCAATAAGTAAATATATTAGTAACTGTGTTTAGTTTATTACAAATACCATTTGACAGGAAAACATGTGACGCTGTAGATAGAATCTAATTCATTCAGATAGTGATCAGAACAGATCGCCTCCTATCTGTAGATAATAGTTTAAGAACTCATTTGTTTTAAATTAAAACATTATCATTCTTCATATGATTCCAACATTCATAATTTATTTTATTATAAACATACTGCCTGAAACTACACGTACATTGGCTGCAACACCCGTCTACCTCTGTGAAACCCAGAGCAACAAATAAAAAAGGCCTAGGGAGAAAAACAAGACTGCCCTTATTTTTGTTTCCGTATCTGATTCTGTCAGGGTCTTAAACACACCTGGCTCATGCATCTTCACACACATGGACAGACTTGCATTGACCTCTAACCTCTGTCAGCTGTGAACTGCTCCATCTCTCTTCTCATCTCACTCTGGTATTCTTTTGTGCCTGACCTTTGGACCCCAGACTATTATGTTCTGTCGACATACTGGCATGTCCACCCCTTAGAGGAAAACTGGATGAGTGGCATTCTAAATGAGTTAAGTACAGCCCAACTCAATCCAGATTGTAACGTGGACCAGTCCGTTTCCATTGATTAAATTAAGACGGCTGAGAAGAAATTTTCTAATAAAGGAAGCACAGCAAACTGCACAGAGTCACTGACTTTCCGTCCCTGCCGGTAATATCTCATTTCCACAGAGCAGTAGGGGACAAGTGGGTGTGTTTTGGTGTGCTATTTTGTCTGTTTCTAATGTAAAAGCGGCCCATGCGTCCGACTCGTACCACGCCGTTCCTGGACCCCTTCAGTTGTCGATCTGTGTAGGACAATGACACGGGTACAGTAAGGATGGAGCTACTAGTGTCATACATCACAGTCCTTTGATCGAAGGACAGGAAAACTGCTAGCAAGCACGAGATGTGCTAATGCTAACGCATCACATTCGTCGTCTCAGTAGTATGATGGAATGTTAGGGTTGGGTTTCCTCCAATGGTGAGTTCCTCCTGAACTCAGCATAAAACCATCAAACACCCAACCAAACCGCGCTGACCGGTACCACACTGCATAACGAAACCAGGGGTATATAACCAAGCATTCGGCGACAGCAGAGATAAACTCCTCCCTGTAAACAGGGACACATTACTCACACTGATCATCTGATGAGGAGTTGAGTCGTCATTGGCAGCTGTTATTGCAGAGTAAAATACTGATGAAAATAGAAGTTATTAAAAAAAGAATTAACACCAAACCAATATGTACTCACACATCAGTAAATCATTATTTGGTGCTTTGTCATTTTGTCCTATTTTAGGTAGAAGTGCACTGAGTCTGTACATTGTGTAGTTATGGTTGTGCTTACATGAAGGCCTTTTAAATCTTTTAAATCTGTTGTTCTCTCCAGTTTAATATTTTTTACTGTCAGTTCAACACACAGAGACATTGTGTTAGTGATGTTTTTTCCTGAACACCATAACAAAGTGGGTTTTTTTTTTCTCTTTTTGAAACTGCTTGTGCTCCACCGGTATGGAATCCTCTTCCAGGTGAGTGTCCTCGGCTTCTTTTACAGTCCAAATGTCACATCTCTTCTGTCACATAGATTACATACTATACACCCTAACTATGTTACAGTAGTGGCTCTCAGGTGGTCAAACTCTCTCTCAGCTCCAACTCACCACATTTTCTTGATTTGTGTCGCTTCCGCCCATTAATTCGGTAAAGTAGAGATCAGCCATATTTCAAGCAGATACTTTTTAAGAGATGAGCAGAAGGAGATGAAGCGCACATATATCAATTGCTTGATATTGTCATTGATTGTTACCTGCATTATGCTAAAGCATATAAATAATATAGTTATTGCTAGTTATTAGTATACTGATAACTCTTAGTTTGATTCCTGACTGAACATATTGATGAATAACATTAACTGCTCAGTTTAACAAAAACTAAAAACAGGTAGCATGGATGAGCTAGGAGCTCTCCAAAACCTGTATCCTCCAGTTTTAACATGACACAGTAATCAGTATGTCTTTATTAATATTAACCACCCTATCAAACCTTTCTGTCTTTTTGTTTCACACCGGACTAACAGCAAAGATCCAGCAAGACTGTAAGTATTTCATAGCATGTCGTTCCTTCTGCATCTCTTCCCCCAGCAGTTAGCATAGCACATCTGCCATCAGCTGGTTTTTTAATGCACATTTTTGAAGTATTGCATTTGTAAAGGTTGATGGAAACTGCAAAACTAACAAATAACAATAAAAGTTATAGACTCAGCTGAGTGGATTTTCCTAAATCCACTCAGCTGTTAAGTCATTAATGAGTTGATGCGCTGAAGGTAGTGAGCACTTAACTTTATTAAAGCCATGCATAACATCAACATCGGTTATAATGATGCTTTATGTAGCCTGGTCGATCCACTCCACATCAGTAGATGGAAACATGCCTAATTCGTTTTTGTTTTTTCTGTTTTTACGAAATTTATAAAGTTTGCTCAAAATCTGCGTGGCAATCGTATGTAACCATAGCTACTGAGGGCCTTCTACTGTCGAGCCAGTGAGGTCTGACTGTAATTTTCTGCTGCTCAGCTGATTGTGGCTCCTTTATGAACCACACCAGGCAGTCTGTAAATGTGAAGCACTTTGCTGTCCATGAATAACTCTCCCAGTTAAAGTTGGAACCCCACAAAGGAAAGGGGAAAACAATTTACATCCTCCATTTTTCTGGCATTCATACAATCACATTTAATCTGTTGTGAGTAAGTGCAGCAGAATCCTGTTCCAGGATTTAATACTTTTCCCCCAAACTGCTCCAAAGTGGTCTAGTTTGAACCAGCCTTTACTTCATTGGTGCTTTCCATTAGTCTTCGAAGTTGGAGCTCGGATCGCTGTGTTACATTCATTCACTGATGCCATTTTCCAATGTGGAATAAAGATCTATTTCTCTTACTTAATAGCAAAACTGAAAGCTCTGAATCAAATGCTAACTTCGGTGAAACAAGTTAATATCTGTTTTATCAAGAAGAATATAATGTCTGTCTAGTTAACAGACAATATAAAATCCAAAGGATTGTATTGGAACTATTAACATTTGCAGACGTTTTAGGGTTGAACGAGTTGCTGCTCCTTTTATAAAAAAAAAAAAAACACCAGTCATGTTTCAGTGCACATCTACTATGAACTGCTTACTTATAAACGATTCATGTGGACGTTACATTTCATCACAAAAATGGCAAGGAAAATTAAAAGAGCTTTTTCTGGAAAACAAGAGAAGTCGACTCCTCGTCCTCACGATCAGAGTATGTTTACCGCCATGTTTGAAGGCCTGGCTTTGACTATACCGTTGAAGTAGATCGCAGGTTTTCAGTGAATTATAGATGTTCATCAGCTTTAATGTTTCAGTGCTCTCGTGGGATTTTCAGGCTTAAACATTTTAAATGCTGGCTGCAGTCATGCATGCTATTTTCTTTCAAATGCTTCTAACGTTATAGAGATGCGGGAAAAAAAAAAGATTGGCGTACAGCTGGCAAGCAAATATGCTGGGCCAGATGTGAAATCCTCTTTCACATCTGGTGTAACCTGATTCAGGAGATTCTCTTACTCATTTAGTTATTTTGTCCTCTCTTCCTGTTTTCTTTCTGAAGTTGAGGTTTCTCAACCTGCGGCTCCAGAGCCTCATGTTGGTCTTAATAAATTTGGAGGGAAATAAAATCACTAAAGACTTAGTATTTTAAAATGTGACAGTAGTGCTAGCATTAGCATTTTTTCATGGAGCATATTTATAGCATTTCCTACAAAGAATGACAATAATGGTCTAATGAATATTATTTTCTATAATGTAATTTCTTTGTCTTTTGGTTGCTACTTTGATGTAATTTTGATAAATTTGACATTTCGTTGAATTCATTACCTTAGTATAAGAGTAGATTTTTTATTTTTTATTTTACTTTAAAACCAAAAAAACAAAAATACATTTCCCCCCTCTCATTTAAAAATCAAGACATACTTCCTGTAGCAGATATAGTTAAAATAATCTAATTTGTTTCATGTACCTTTTGTGGCTCTAAACAGATTGTTTGCCGATGGATTAAAGGTAAAAAAATGGTTCTGAGGTGTAAAGATTGCTACTTCAGAGTATAAAAGCCAACAAACTGGTCCAAAATGACATCCTCTTTATGTTTTCTAAACCTTTTTCTATTGTGGGGAAAAATATCCCCTCCTCCTTCTCCAGCATAGCTCATTTAATGACTTTGTAATACTCAGTAATGGATTTAAAGCTGTTTGTGGTTTGCGGTTGATGTAGATATCAGAGCGGTGTGTGTACCTGAGTGTGTCTACCTGTATGGTGTATGTATAAGCTGTTGCTTTGTGTCTGGATGCCCCACAGTGAAGCAGCCCCCCACCATAATCAAACAGTCAGTGAAGGACTACATCGTCGACCCCAGAGATAACACCATCATCATAGAGTGTGAAGCCAAGGG
>NW_006800187.1:78145-86452 GCF_000485575.1 Poecilia formosa | reverse complement strand
ACACACACACACACACACACACACACACACACACACACACACACACACACACACACACACACACAAACACTCTAATTCGGCTCCCTCATTGGAGATCAAACAGGGAAATTCAGCTTCATTTCCCAAATGATGATTATTTTTGTTAGCCTATATAGAAATGGCTTCACCTGCTGAAAGAGTTTTCTGTCTTAAGCTTTATTTCAGCTTTGGAAGTTGAAATAAATGGGCGCAATGCAACCTGACATTCTATTGGCTGGCATTTGCAAAGCAGCCAATCCAACAGAACCTTTCATTTTTCTTGTTACTGATTGGCTGTTGCCCTAAAAGCGGAAACAGCAGATGCTAGCTCCTGTGGTCGTACTAAGACAGTTTACACTGTGTTTATTGCTGCATCTTAAGGGATATTCAGTGTTTGAGTTATTAAAATGGGCAGTAATAATTAGTCTTTATGGGGGGTCTCAAGTATTCACAGATTTTAGCTGGGAACACGTGGTTGTGGTCCCTAACTCTCACACACTAGCACAAACTACAAAACAGCAGTTTGTTTGTTTGTTTGCTTTGTTCCTTTCATTCTTTTATTTTTCCAGAAATTATTAAAGTTCAAATGAAAAACCATCCACAACTAACACAATCATCTCTGACTGAAGTTACTGAAGTTCAGGTGGTGTTATTACTTAATTTCTTTGCATTCAGACAATTTAATAACTATAGTCTATTCTGAGAAAGTCCATATTTGTGTTTATATGTATTTTCTGCAAATAATATTTTGAGATAAATTTTCATGATCCCCATCAGTGGACCTCAGGAGTAAATGATGTGACAATTATGTAGCAATAATTATATTAACATGAGCTGCAGGAGCCATTGGAGCAATGCAATGTAGAGTTTTAGTTTTTGTTAGTCCAGTTTCCAAATCTAGTCTTAGTGCCACTCAACATACACACTGAAACGTCCAGCCTGTCAGACCGTTGGACACACACTCCGTTACATCATCATGGCGAGGACCACTCAGGACAGTGGGACATTGTTTGTTTGGATACAGTCCAGCTTTACGTAAGACACACATTCCACATGCACCCACACGCATACACAAACACTCACACACACATGTTTGCGAGGCTATCTTTGTGGGGACTTTCCATTGACACACGCACACAGACACTGTTCGCTGCTCTGTTCACAAACTGCCTCTTCTTTTCACAGGAAGAGCATTGTACTTCCATAATGCACTCAGTTGACCATTCATGCTTATAAAATTGTCACCAAAAGACCTTACTGACTCACTCAGTTGTCATCACTCTGTCACTGAAAACACACAGCAGAAAGCTTGGTTCCACTGGTTTATAGGTGCATCTTTAATATAGATGTTGGCTCTTTTCTCATGGCTCATTTAATCTAAACCTGTGTTTTTACAAAACCCAAGTTACTATCTTTGGACCTAAAGACGAAGGATCTAGAATGAGCACACAGCTTCAATTATTGGACTGAAATAAAGCCACATAAAGACAGTAACAAAGTCAATATTCTATCATCTGAAGAACATCTCCAGGATTAAAGATCTAATGTCCCAGATTTAGGGAAACTCATCCATATGTTTATCTTTAGTTGAATCGATTACTGCAACAGTGTCTTCTCAGGTCTGCCTAAAAAAAAAAACAATCCTCCAGCTGCAGATTGTGCAGAACGCTGCTACTGGTGTTCTCACTAAGACCAGGAAGATGGAGCACATCACACCAGTTCTACAGTGCTTAGCATACGTTATTTTTCTTATGCAGTTTAAATGTTGGAAATGTAATTGTTAATTCCCTGAATGCTCCTCAGGTTCTCATGGAGGAGGAATGGGAGGTTGTTCAACATTGGCAAAGACCCCAGAGTGACTATGAGAAAACGCTCAGGAACCCTGGAGGTAGGGTTCCATAACGGAGGACGACCAGAGGACTACGAGGGAGAGTACCAGTGTTTCGCCACAAATGATCTCGGAGTGGCCCTGTCCAACAAAATACTGCTCCGCGTCTCCAGTAAGAAAGTTTTTTTATTGTTAGAAGTATGTGTTTACAGAGAGCATTTTGTTGAAAAAACATCTAAACAACATCTAAACGATTTAAAGTTGTTTTTTGTTTTTTCAATGTCAGTGTCTATGTAGACCACGCCTGTGCTTTTCAAACTGCCCAGGTCTTGTCCTTACATTGCTTGCTATATGTAATTCCAGGACCTTCACTATGTATCATATTTACGATGACGATTGTTTTGAATTCCATTTGAAACTCTGATTGCGATCTGCCTCGGGGACTTCCTGTCAGCGCCATGAAAGTACGATTCAACTGACAGCCTTGAATTTGGCCCCTGATGGCATCCAGAGAGCGTTTTATCTTCAGTCCACATCAAGATTGTTTGGTGACACTTTGCGTGTTTTGTGCATAGTGTAAACATGTAAATATCTCGTCTTTAACATCATTCTGTGCATTTTTCAACGCCACCACACGAAAGAACCTGGATTTGGAGTGCTGTCAGTCAACAACAGCCATCTGCTTGAAGGATGTTTTCAGCACATCATGGCTCCTTCTGCTGACAGGTTTTTTGGACATTATGGAGATGCTGATTTAATTTTTCAGCAGGAGTCAGTTGCGGCCCACAAAAGCTGCTTGAGTAACCATGGCAACACTGTGATTGACTGCCCAGCGAACTGTCCTGACCCAAACCCCACAGAGAATCTGTGGAGCATTGTAAGGAGGAAGAAGAGCGACCACACTGGTGCGCACTGATGCAGTGACTCATGGAAACGGAGCCCAACCAATTACTGAGGGCATAGAAATGATCAGGAAAAATGACATTTTTATTAAAAATGTCCTTTTTTATTGATCCCTTGTGATATTCTAATTTTCGGAGAATCTGAATTCTCGGTTTTCATGATCTCCAAGCCAGAATCATCAAAATAACTAAAAAAAAAAGAGCTCAAAATATTCCATTCTGCATAATAAATTAATCTATATCTGTAATGACTTATGAGTTTATGGCTGGACCAAAATGCACACCAGAGCTGGGACCATAGATCATAGTGAAAAATGAAATGAAATGAAAAAATTACAGGAACAAACTTACAAAAATCAAAAGGAGCACAGGGAGCCAGAGCAGAACAAAAAAAATGACAGGAACCAGGGACCACAGCAAAGTAGCAGGATTAGACATGAGGAACAAACAAGGAGGAAGTGATAATAAGTTGTATGTAGACTGGGGAGGTTGATCACTGAACTTGAGTTAGATGGATGATTAGAAACAGGTTGCAGGTGCAAGGGGAGAGAGAGAGAGAGAGAGAGAGAATGGTACAGGGGGCGAGTGAGAGTTCACAGGGAACATTTTCTATTTATTTATTTTTCCTTAACATTCCAGTTGTTTCTTTGTGTTTCTACTATATCTTTATAGTTTTTGAAATATACTTATGCATTATTGTTTTAAATTATTTGACATACCTTTGAGAGTTCTTTTTTAAATTTCATTGTGCTTTCTTTTGTTCATAATGACAATAAAATGAATTCTGATTCTGTTGCCCTTTGTCTTTCAGAGGCCCCGTTATGGCCTAAGGAAGTGCTGGCCCCGGTGCAGGTGGTTGAAGGCTCCCCTCTGGTCCTAACCTGCAACCCACCGCCTGGCCTGCCTCCTCCACTCATATTCTGGATGGACAGCAGTGAGCAAACGTTCCTCATAGACTTGATATTTCCTTATTAGAAGAAGAGCATACTTGTTTTTTTTGTTTGTTTTTTTTTAAGAAATGAAGCATCCTCTTCACTCTCATCACACAAAGAGAAATGTGTGCAGGCATCAGCATATTTAGGCTTGTTTTAACCTGATCAGGAAAGCAAGAGGAAGACTCTGAGTCTTGAAAGTGATTTGTTTTTATTCTTTTTTTCACTTTTCCAAGCAGCTGATGCTGCAATATTTCTGAGAACAATAAGAGCAGATTTGCGTATCCCAAACAGTGAAAAGAGAGAGTTCAATTATTTAAAACTTAACATCCTCTTTATGACTAAGAGACCAGTCACCACTAAAGAAATGAAGCAAAAATAATAAAGATTTTTTTTGTCTTTATAATAATGTGTCTTGTCAAAAAGAAAACTAAGCAAAACTTCTCACTGGAAAGTCTGTTTACTCCCGTTTCAATCCACAGATCAAACCAGCATAATTAACGTATTTAACATTACTAAAGACAAACAGCTATATCTGTATCTTCACCTTTACCCCGCCCCCCAAAAAAACACACAGATTCAGATTTTACTCTCAATGACCTCACTGACATTGAAACTAGCTAACTTTGAATCATCTTTCTGCAGTGACAGCATCTGTACAGAAGAGTGTTGTGACCTGCCAGCTCTTGTAGAAAGTACATTCTCTAATCTGATCAGGTTTTTGAGCTTTCAATCAGTTGCTCACCCGATTTTCAACAGAACCTACCCGGATTCTATTGAAAAATCTGTTGCTACGGAAGCAACAGATTTTTTTGGGTGCATCTCTAACATATGCATGTCTATCTCTATAGACATGCATATATCTATATCTATTTATTGTACTGATTTTATTTTCCACTCAGGAAAATCATTAAGATTCAATAACCTTTCCAATGATTGATTGAAAGACATGACACAAACATCTTAATTAAAAGCTCCCAGATCAATTTAATGTAGCACATCTATGAAATCAAGAAAACTAAATAAGATAGGAATGAAAGCAACGTTGAGTTTTTTTTGTCTGTACTTTCCTATAGTGCTAATGTTTTCCTTTCTTTGGTCCACAGACATGACCCCCATCCATCAGGACAGGAGGGTTTCCATGGGTCTGAATGGAGACCTGTATTTCTCCAATGTTTTGGTCCAAGACGGTCAAAAAGACTACAGCTGCAACGCTCGCTTCAACTTCACATATACCATCCAGCAGAAGAACCCCTTCAACCTCAAAGTTCAGACCAGTAAGTGGCAACATGCGAACACCAGTGAACACAACGTTTTGTCACAATGTTTCGTAGTACTATTGTGATAATGATAAAAGTGACATTAAGAAGTATTTGTGACATCTTTTTTAGGCAGGTGTACGACTGTGTGTCATGGCAATTACAGTCCCACAAATACAAATACTGCTCTTGAAAAACATTCCTATTTCTAATGAATAAACTTCATTTGGTAACTGTATTTTCAAACGTATTGTTTTTTAGCTTAATGAACAAATAGTGGAGAAAAAAAGAAAAGTTGTCAATTCTGAAAGTATAGACAGTTATAGGGGGTTTTAACCATCATTTGTTGGAAATGATCATAACTCAAAATTCTTAATACGATAAATGTATATATTTATTATAAAGTAAGTTTGAAAACTGGCACTATGAAAGTAATCTGACAGGACAGCTAGCAGCTTAATGCTGTGTTCATTTATTTTATTTCCTACTAGTGTTTTGAAGAGATATAATTATCCAGTATCATCTTCTAAAATCTTCCAAAGTTTAAATCCACTAGTGCTTTTCTGTTGATTTAAAAAAAAATCAACTTGCCAAAAGAAAAAAAAAGAAAAATCTGTTTTTCAATGTGCTTCCCATGAATCTAATAAGAACACATATGTTCCTCCAGATATGAGTAATATTTTTGCCATTTTAGTAACAGACAGCTGGTTTACATGAAAAACAACCAACGTTACTTAATAAGTCTGATATAGCACTATATGGAATTAAACAAACTCAATAAATCTTCCAGGTTTATTCAGTACAACTGAAGTTCAGCTAGTTTTTGCACTGATCAGCCATTTTTTTGCACCTGCTATTTCCAGCGGAGCCATATAATGACACATCTTACAATGCCTCTGATCCCTTCGGTGGTGAGTTTGTTTACGTCACAGTGGTCTACTTCCTGATAACCCACTAGTCAGTTTTCACAATAACATGGTGTACGCACTAATCTATGCCAAGTGAAGCTGAAGCTAACCTAAACTAACTGCTTAATCTACGAGCTCTTTAAACTCTCCGTTGCTCTGTTGCTATAGGCTGTTGTGTCTGTGTTTCCATTACATATGTGCCCAAATCTCTGTCTATATTCTGCTGATCTAGAAAAAGAACACAATTTTACAATTGTGGGGTTTCCACTAACTAAGAAATAAAATTAAAATCCCATGTGAATAAGCTTATTTGTTGTTGAAAATCATGGTAGCGACAGATGTAAACAGTTAACATGGTGCTAGCGCTCATCATCTACCAACCATCAGAGGAGATGTTGGTGTTTTGTTCAGGTATTGGAGCGACAAACCTCACCTACTTGGGAGCGGCTGCGTATGCAGCGTTTCGGGGAAATTGCAGACGCCGATTTTACAGAAGAGTGATGGATTCAACACGTGGGAATGACACAACTTTTTATGAAGTGTGTGATGCTGTGAGAGCTCTGGTAGAGCCAGCTGCACATTGTCCAGATCATCCTCCTACTACTTCCTGACGTCTTCTTTGTTGTTTTCGCCAGTAGTAACATGTGACTTGTGTGATATGAAAAAAGTGTTTCTATTGCAGTTTTGCTAAATGTATATATTTTGACACGACTGAGAAGCCACCACCTCCTAGCGCTAAAAGGTTTTGTAGAAAAACCTGAGTTTTTTTTTTTTTTTTTTTTTTTTAAATTGGTGTCTTTCCTTTAAGCAAATTTATTTTCCCTATTTCAAATTGCGCACTTTTATGGTTAATGGAAATGCAGCTTCTGTTAGGTTAAAACAGTCTTTATTGTTGATCGACTGTGTAATTTGTTAATGAATAAATAATGTTATGGCCTCTGAGTGGTAACGTAAATGACCACTTTCTATTCTTTGTAATAGAAACGTTTCCTCCTCCAGATGAATAATGTGTTTTTCTACGAACCTACCCACCTTGCTTCTTAAGTGCAAATCCCTTACAATAATAAGATATAACTGTGGTGTTGAACTGGGGCTTTATGAGATCAAGCCTCACACAGGATAACTTCCTGTGACCTTTGGTAATAGAGACATATTTCTATGACCAAATCAGATGCTCAGATGTCACCTGGATTAACCAGGTTTGTTTCAGATGTTGGGGTAACAGAGTAGCATGAATAATTCAGGTTTCATCTGGAGAACAAACTGGAGCAAATGCCTTCTTTTAACTTTAGCATTCAAAAGAACAAAAACCAGCAAGGTTGTTTTTTATTTTTCTTTTGGAAATTATTACCATCATTTTTCATCACTGCACTAATGGCTAATGAGAAATTAACTTAAATATGTTTCCAAACGCAAACTTGGCTAATCTGATGTGCTGCTTTTCTAATCCAATGAGAGTGAAGATGAATGAGCTCTGTGCTGTATCTGTCTTTTCTAATGTCTTCCTGTCAGACAAGACCGAGGATGTTAGCTTCTTCCTCAGGCGAAACCCAGCCACGAGGAAATGATCGGAATAATATTGTTAGATGACGTGAGAGGGAGGATGTTCAGCTGCTGGTGGGACGTGGTTCACGCTGCAGGGACAATCAATGTGTTTGTCCCTATAACAACCTGCCACCGTCTTTCATTTTCAGGCCGCAAAGTAGCAGAGACGTCGCCGTCCTTCCTGACTCCTGAAGGGAGTGGGAGCTTCAAAATGGTGCTACGAGATGAGCAATTGCTGCTGGAGTGTATCGCTGCTGGGCTGTGAGCATGAACACACACATACATACACATACATACAAGTGAGAGGAAATTAAAACATACATACATACATACATACATAGCTTCTTACTTAAATTCCATTTTATAGTTATTGCTTTTTATAACAAAAAAAAAAAAAAACTTCTACAATCCCAATGCTATTAAAGCTGCAATATGTAACTTTAGTTAAAAAAAGATGTTCTTTTACTACTGTAAAACTGTCGCCATGTGAAAAGATCTGAAGATCTGTCTGAAGAAATTCACCTAACCAAAAACCGCCAATCAGAGTCAGGGGGCGGGTCTTAGTGTTAGCAAGTAACCTCACGTACTTGCTGCTCAATGTGCTAATGGTGGTGAAACTACTTACTGTCGCAGGAAAACTGTTTATCCACTGTCATAGGGTAGCCATGCTAACTAACCTTAGCATTTGCTGAAGGGTATGCTAGCTGCAGCGTAGCAGAGAGCATGGAGGGGAAGGAGGAGGTGAGCAGCACCACACAGAGTGGTGATTGACATCACTAAGACCCTCCTCCTGGCTGTGATTGGTTGTTTCTAGTTAGCACTGGGAGAAGGCAGAAGAACTCGATTATTATTTTTTACGGATTATCATACCAAAACTGTGATCAAAAATGTTACGACATAGTGACAATTTTAATA